>NC_057809.1:584673337-584884985 GCF_018294505.1 Triticum aestivum | reverse complement strand
GCCCCCCACCCCAGAGTCAACAAGGCAAATTCGATATCTCCAAGTCATTGCCACGCTGTAACATAGCCCCTCCGTTTACTAATATAAGACATTTTAGCGTTTTATTGAATTGTATTATCTAGACACATTTTAGTATGCATGTTTACTCCGGTAACCCCTGCATCACCGTCCTCGTCCCGGCATATACCTGTCAAGTTTTTGTCTCACACCCACCGGCTCCTGCTCGTTCATGGCTTGGCCTCGCCGTGGCCGACGATCGTTCATGTCGCTCCTCACGTCCTCCTCGCCTTTGGCCTCAGGGGGAAGCACAAATGACTAACGCTATAACTTTCTCAGGAACCTGAGATTTAGCAAACGCGGCAACCATAACATGCACGTGCCGTGGATCTTCTCCTTTAAAAAAAAAATAATTAAGCAGAGGACGTAGAATGTCTCTCATAAGTACAAGAACAATAGTGCAATTAAGCTAAACACAGGCGCTAATTGCAAAAGTAATTTATCGACTGATGCATACATATGTGCACATATGTAGATTTATTATTCATTCACTGGAGGGTGGTGGCGCACTGGGAACCCTGCACGACGACGGCCGTGAGCTGCGACGGCACGACGACAGCGACGCACTCGGCGGCGAGGGCGCGGCTGCCGGACACCCAGGCGGACACCTTCCACCGGAGCTGCCCCTCGACGCGCAGCCTCAGCAGCAGCGTCGTGCGCCCGGACTCTGCGGTTTCGGCTGCCGACGCCGCCGCAGATGACGCCGAGAGCGAGGCGGTGAGCACGGCGTCGCCCTGGGCCTGCTGGAACGGCGGGAGCGGCGCGGTGGCGGCGAGCTGGACACCGGCGTAGGACGCGCGCGCCTGGAGCCGGTCGTAGAGCGCGGCGGCGCGCGCGTTGGGGTTGTGCGCGACGAAGGCCGCGTCGAGCCGCACGATGCCGCCGGCGGTGGCGTTGGGGGCGGTGGCGGTGGCGGCCAGCAGCGTGAAGCGCGGGCTGGAAGGGCGGAGGGTGAGCCAGAGTATGATGGCCAAGGCCAGCAGCGAGGCCGCCGCCGACAACGCCCCGATCAGCAGCCGGCGGCGCCCAGCCGAGTGGTGGTGGCGGTGCTTGGTGGCGCAGTCCCTCGGGGAGTGCTCGGGGTCATCCGTGATGCGAGACATGGTGGTGCACAAGAGGAGAGAGAGAGAGAGGCGTGCGTGTGAGCTGAGATAAGGTTTGTGAGTGGCACTACCAGTATATATTTTCTCTGGTTATAGTTAGTGGTAGTTGATATAACCACTAATAAACTTTGAGACTTTGTAAACATCTTCTTAGTGGTGATTATGAATTATGATGATCGAAATGTATGGTTTCTTGCTTGCTGCTGCATCAACCATCATGTTGTCTTTCCACTCCATTTTCCCCTTTGGCCTGAGGGGAAGAAAAGCACCTCCCTCTGCCTGCCTGCCTGCCCTGATGGAGACGTCCATGGCTGGCTAGGCTACATCACAAGATGCTAAAGCTGCCAAGGAAGATGCATGTGTATATCCATGGCTGGTGAATTAGCTAGCAGTTAAGACTTAAGACCAGACAAGAGGGAGCAAAGGAGATTAAGGAAGCTGGTAATCATCATGACCATCATATAATCTAGGAAAGTGGGAGAAGGAAAGCAACCTTTCCCCCTTTCTCTTCTTGCTTTTCACAAAGTAGGAAGCTAGCTATGTGATCTCCCTCTGCCCTCTGCTGGTGCTGGAAGGAAAGTGGGGATAGATTCTTCATGTTTGTGTGTGAAGCATGGATGAATTGCCATGAGGAACAAGAAAAGGCAAAGATATACCAAAGTGGATACTCGAACATTCAAGTCTGCTACCTCACTCATCCTCAGCCCCACTCAAATTATTCCTCTTGTCACAATAATCAATTCTTCATAAGTGAATAGTAACTCTCAGATTACTGCACTAAGCAAAAAGCCTTTCACTCAACAAAATATATCAACTAAGATGTGGGGAAATTTACTAGCACTAGTGCTATTATGAAAAAATATGGCAACGTCATAACTAGCACCAAACGAGTTACAGATCATTCCGGGACGTGTGTCCGATTTCACAAATTGAAGGTAGAGGACTGTAAGAACATAAGAGACACAAAGAACAAGAGGGAAAAAACACTAGTCAAACACATAGATACAAGTAGGATTCACTCAAGAAACATAAGATCCTCAAACCGACCATACATCTCACGGCCAATTCTACTAAACGAGGCACAATTGATCCAACAACTCCGAGGGAGAAAGGTAAAACGAGGAAACATAGTTCATCCCCAAATTTTAGAGATGGAGGTCTTGTGCTTCATGGAATCCTTTACCCGTGGGGGTATTGCAGTCGAATGGAGTCTTCTCCCATGGGCGGGCTTGTACTCCTCACAGAGTCTTCTCTCCTAGGAGGTCTTGATCCCAATTTCGGAAGTTAGATGACCAAAGCTCTATCAAGTTCTTAGTTTACGTTATTACTAACCCTAGATTTGACCCAAGGAAATGTATGTATAGGTAAGGGACAAAGGGTGGTAGCTGGCATACATGGGCTAGCCTGTTTCAGCGTCCAGGCATTCACCCGGACCGTCTGGATGAATCAGTCTGGACTGTTCGGCGGAACCTCCTATTCATTGACCTGCACGGCGGAGAACGAGCAAACACCCCCCTCTCACGCATGCTTTTGGGCTGGCCCTTGTGTGGGGCGTGAAATTCCCACCCACCCCCACCCCAAAAATTTTCCTCTTATTTTTTTTATTTATTTACTTCATTAAAAATGTTCAAGATTTCAACAAAACTAAATTTTAAAATCTTCCCAAAATTTAAAAATTCCCTCAAATTCAAAAATGTTCATTAGTTTGAAAAAATGCTTTGAATTTGAAAAATGTTGGTGAATTCAAAAAATATTAGTGATTTAAAGAAACTTTCATGAATTCAAAAAGTGTCCCCAAATTTGGAAAAAGTTCATGAAGCTAATTCAAAAAATGTTCACGAATTTCAAAAATTGTTCATGAATTTAAAAAATGTTCATGATTTCAAAAAAATATGACTTGTAAAAATGTTCATGATTTCAAATATTGTTCGCAAATTGGAAAAATATCACAGTTGCAAAAAAAGTTTGTGAATTTGTAAAAGAATGTTCATAATTTTGAAAAATGTTGCAAATTTGTAAAACAAATGTTCTTGAATTTCAAAATTGTTTGCTATTACAAAAAATGTTCAGAATTTTAAAAAAAGTGTACATGGTTCAAAAATGTTTGCAAACTGAAATATGTTTATAATTTCAAAAAAAAAGGTTCACCATTTCAGACAATGTTTGAGAATTTGAAAAGACATTCGCAAAATGAAAAAAGAAAAGGAAAGCAAAAGAAAACAAAAAAGAACATGAATAAAAGAAAATGAAAATTGAAAAAAGAAAAGAAAACAAATAAAAATAAAAATAAAAATGAGAAAAACAAAATAAGGAAGAGGAGCCTGCGCTACTTGGGCCACCCCAAATTCACATAGCGAAGGAGCGTCAGCCGGGAGCTCTAGTCAGCCCTTATAGTGCAAGCTAGCGAGCTGGTGTCCCAACTAAGTCACCTGCACGCTAAGTTAAGGCGCAGACGTATTGCTAAATAAAAAATTGTTCGTTTAACCGAGACAATTTATGTACACGATATTACATATTTATAAGAAAATATAAGTCAAATTACACTGTATTCATGTCAATTCGTGCAGCCACAAAACTAAAATTAAGGAGGGAAGGGGAGGATAAGTAGTTATACTTGGGTGAGCTAAAGAGAAAGCAGTCGGCGCCACTACCTCGATAGTAGGTCTCGACAGCCGGCTCCACGCTCAGCCTCGGGATGGCTCTTCGCACAATTCCACTGCTGGTTAATGACGATTCAGTCGTGTCGGCGTGTGATAAAGAGAAGGAAATAAGAGCTATTGACGAGAGCAAATGAGGATGCAGTCTCTATCCCGTCCCGATGCTCGTCCTCGCTGAGCCCATGAGCAGCTGGCGTAGGCTCCATGGTGTCTCCTCCCAGGACCTCGCCTCTGCCAAGCTCCAGTAGGACATCTTCCTTCGCTTGGTCTATGGCGCGCGATCGTGATATGTCTTCGATGTATCTATAATTTTTGATTGTTTCATACTATTATATTATCAATTTTGTATGCTTTACATGTCATTTTATATCATTTTTAGGAACTAACCTATTAACTCAGTGTCCAAACATGATGAAACTTTTTGATGATTATTTCTAGACAAAAATAGACCCTGGAAGCTTCGGGAGGAGACCAGACGCTGCACGAGGGAGCGGCCAGGCAGGGGGCGCGCCCTGGTGCCTTGTGGCCCCCCTTTGGCTCTGTTTGACCTAATTCCAATGCTGCAAATTCTCATATATCCAGAAACCCCCAGGAGAGGTCCAAAAAACTACTTTCACCGCCGCAAGCCTCTATTCTTCTGCGATCCCATCTGGAGAACTTTTCTAGTACTCTGCGAAATGAAAAATCGATCACGAAGACCATCTTCATCAACCTTTGCTGCCTCCAGATGATGTGTGAGAAGTTCCCACATGACATACGGGTCCCTACCAGTAGCTAGATCTCTCTCTCTCTCTCTCTCTTGATCTTCAATACAATGATCTCATCTGAGATCAATCTGATGTAAACTTTTGCGGTGTGTTTGTTGGGGATACGATGAATTATGGGTTTGATCAGATTATTCATTAAAAGTATTTGAGTCTTTTCTGAGTTTTATTTATGTAGATTTTATAGCCTTGTATTTCTCTCCAGTCTATCTATCTATCTCTTTCAACCAATTAGATTTATTTATCTTCAGTGGGGAGGTGCTTGGTGGTAGGTTCAATCTTGTTGTGTCCTTACTTTGTGTCAGGAGGAGTTGCGAGAAATGTTTTTGTATTGTTGCTACTAAGTGTAAAACGATGGGGCTCGAACATATTATTTGGTCTTGCTTTGTCTACATTATGTCATCATGCTTCAGGCATTACTCTGTTTGTTATGGACTTGATACTTTTAGATGCATGATGGATAGCGGTCTTGGGGTGGAGTAATAGTAGTAGATGCAGATGGATGTCAGTCTACTTGTCTTGGACGTAATGCCTATATATTGATCATGCCATGAAGAATCATCATAACTACGCGCTACTCTATCAATTGCCCAACAGTAATTTGTTTACCCGTTGTTGCTATGCTTATGAGAGAGATGCCTCTAGTGAACGCTATGCCCCCATGCTCCATTCACTTTATATTTACTAAAACCCTAAAAATATTTGTTGTAATTTATTTACTTTTATTTTCCTTTTATCTTATCTATCTACCACTATAAGATTTAATCCTTGCAATTAACAAGTACAAGGGGATTGACAACTGATGACCCACAAGTATAGGGGATCTATCGTAGTCCTTTAGATAAGTAAGAGTGTCAAACCCAACGAGGAGCAGAAGGAAATGATAAACGGTTTTCAGTAAGGTATTCTCTGCAAGTACTGAAATAAGTGGTAACGGATAATTTTGTGATGAGATAATTTGTAACGAGTGAGGGAGTCCTGGATTAGGGGGTGTTCGGGTAGCCGGACTATACCCTCAGCCAAACTCCAGGACTATGAAGATACAAGATTGAAGACTCCGTCCCGTGTCCGGATGAGACTTTCCTTGGCGTGGAAGGCAAGCTTGGTGATGCGGATATTCAAGATCTCCTATCATTGTAACCGACTTTGTATAACCCTAACCCTCTCCGGTGTCTATATAAATCGGAGGGTTTTAGTCCGTAGGACAACTTCATCATACAACAATCATACCATAGGCTAGCTTTTAGGGTTTAGCCTCCTTGATCTCGTGGTAGATCTACTCTTGTACTACCCATATCATCAATATTAATCAAGCAGGACGTAGGGTTTTACCTCCATCAAGAGGGCCCGAACCTGGGTAAAACATTGTGTCCCTTGTCTCCTGTTACCATCCGGCCTAGACGCACAGTTCGGGACCCCCTACCCGAGATCCGCCGGTTTTGACACCGACATTGGTGCTTTCATTGGGAGTTCCTCTGTGTCGTCGCTTTCAGGCCCGATGGCTTCTTCGATCATCAACCACGATGCAGTCCAGGGTGAGACTTTTCTCCCCGGACAGATCTTCGTCTTCGGCGGCTTCGCACTGCAGGCCAACTCGCTTGGTCACCTTGAGCAGATCGAAAGTTACGCCCCTGGCCATCAGGTCAGGTTTGGAAGCCTAAACTACATGACTGACATCCGCGGGGACTTGATCTTTGACGGATTCGAGCCACAGCCAAGTGTGCCGCACTGTCTCGATGGGCATGATATAGCTCTGCCGCCGAACAGCGCCTTGGAGGCCGCACACGCATCGGTTCCGACCATTGACTCGGAGCCCACTGCGCCAATCAAGGATCAGCGGTTGGACGCTGCCTCAGGGGCTGCGATCTCAGAGGCGATCGAGCCGAACTCTAGCCCCGCACTCCGCATGGCCCATGACTTCGAGGAGCCGGATTCCTCTCCGAACTCCGAGCCCCCCGCGCCCCCGCCGATCGAATCCGATTGGGCGCCGATAATGGAGTTCACCGCCGCGGACATCTTTCGGCACTCGCCCTTCGGCGACATCCTGAATGCTCTAAAGTCTCTCTCTTTATTAGGAGAGCCATGGCCGGACTACGGTCAGCAAGGTTGGGATACGGACGATGAAGAAATTCAAAACCCACCCACCACCCACTTCGTAGCCACTGTCGACGACTTAACCGACATGCTTGACTTCGACTCCGAAGACATCGACGGCATGGACGACGATGCAGGAGACGAACAAGAACCAGCACCTGTAGGGCGTTGGAAGGCCACCTCGTCATATGACATATATATGATGGACACTCCAAAGGATGGAGATGGCGATGGAACAGCGGTGGACGATACCTCTAAGAAACAGCCCAAGCGCCTGCGTCAGCAGCGCCGCTCTAAATCCCGCCAAAGCAAAAATGGTGATTCCAGCACGGGAGATAATATTACTCCGGATAGCACCGAAGATCACCCCCTCCAGCAAAATTCGGCACAGGAGGACAGAGAAGCCAGCCCTCACGAGAGGGCGGCAGACCAAGAGGTTGAGGACAATAATTATACGCCTCCCTCCGAAGACGAGGCAAGCCTCGACGACGACGAGTTCGTCGTTCCAGAGGATCTTGCCGAACAAGAGCGTTTTAAACGCATGCTCATGGCCACGGCAAGCAGCCTCAAGAAAAAGCGGCAACAACTTAGAGCTGATCAGGATTTGCTAGCTGACAGATGGACTGAAGTCCTTGCGGCCGAAGAGTATGAACTCGAACGCCCCTCCAAGAGTTACCCAAAGCGCAGGCTGCTACCCCGACTAGAGGAGGAAGCACCTACATCACCAGCGCATGACATGGCCGACCGGCCACCTCGTGGCCGCGACAGAGAGGCCTCTTGGCCCTCCACTCAAGCCATGCCCCGGCACCGCGTCAAGCATACTAAGGCACGGGAAAATGCGCCCGACCTGCGCGACATCCTGGAGGACAAGGCAAGGCAAACAAGATCGATCTACGGATCACGCAGGCGCCCCACGGCACGTGACGATGATCGTCACTCCGGACGCAATGAATCCGGCCGGGCCGAACTCAACAGACAAAGCTCCTTCGAGCTGCATCGTGATATGGCCCAATACAGAGGCGCCGCACACCCACTATGCTTCACAGATGAAGTAATGGATCATAAAATCCCTGAGAGCTTCAAACCCGTAAACATCGAATCGTACGATGGCACAACAGATCCTGCGGTATGGATCGAGGATTATCTCCTTCATATCCACATGGCCCGCGGCGATGATCTACATGCCATCAAATACCTCCCACTCAAACTTAAGGGACCGGCCCGACATTCGCTTAACAGCTTGCCAGCAAACTCAATCGGTTCTTGGGAGGACCTGGAAGCCGCATTCCTTGACAACTTCCAGGGCACTTATGTGCGACCACCGGACGCCGATGACCTAAGCCACATAATTCAGCAGCCAGAAGAATCGGCTAGGCAATTTTAGACACGGCTCCTAACAAAGAAAAACCAGATAGTCGATTGTCCGGACGCAGAGGCCTTCCTTCAAGCATAATATCCGTGACGAGTGGCTGGCCCGGCACCTGGGACAGGAAAAGCCGAAATCTATAGCAGCCCTCACGACACTCATGACCCGCTTTTGCGCGGGAGAAGACAGCTGGCTAGCTCGCAGTAACAACTTAACCAAGAACACTGGTAATCCGAATACCAAGGACAAAAGTGACAGGTCGCGTCGGAACAAACAAAAGCACCGCGTTAACAGCGACAGCAACGAGGATATGACAGTTAATGCCGGATTCCGAGGCTACAAATCCGGTCAATGGAAACAGCCATTCAAAAGAAAAACTCAGGGCCCGTCCAGTTTGGACCGAATACTCGACCGCTTGTGCCAGATACATGGCACCCCCGAAAAGCCAGCCAATCACACCAACAGGGATTGTTGGGTGTTCAAGCAGGCAGGCAAGTTAAGAGCCAAAAACAAAGACAAGGGGCTGCATAGCGACGACGAGGAGGAGCCCAGGCCGCCAAACAACAGTGGACAGAAGGGATTTCCCCCGCAAGTGCGGACGGTGAACATGATATACGCAACCCACATCCCCAAGAGGGAGCGGAAGCGTGCGTTACGGGACGTATATGCGATGGAGCCGGTCGCCCCAAAGTTCAACCCATGGTCCTCCTGCCTGATCACCTTTGATCGAAGGGACCACCCCACTAGCATCCGTCACGGCGGCTTCGCCGCATTGGTTCTAGACCCAATCATTGACGGATTTCATCTCACAAGAGTCCTCATGGACGGCGGCAGCAGCCTGAACCTGCTTTACCAGGATACAGTGCGAAAGATGGGCATAGATCCCTCGAGGATCAAGCCCACCAAAACGACCTTTAAAGGCGTCATACCAGGTGTAGAAGCCAATGGTATAGGCTCAGTTACACTGGAAGTGGTCTTCGGATCTCCGGATAACTTCCGAAGCGAGGAGTTAATCTTCGACATAGTCCCGTTCCGTAGTGGCTATCACGCACTGCTCGGGCGAACCGCATTTGCAAAATTCAATGCGGTACCGCACTATGCATACCTCAAGCTCAAGATGACAGGCCCTATAGGAGTAATCACGGTCAATGGGAACACTGAACGCTCCCTCCGAACGGAGGAGCACACGGCAGCGCTCGCAGCAGAAGTACAAAGCAGCCTCTCTAGGCAGTTCTCCAGTTCGGCCTTCAAAAAGCCGGACACTGTCAAGCGCGCCCGGAGTACCCTACAACAAGACCGCCTGGCACGTTCCGAGCTAGCGTAGCAATGCGGCCCCAACCCTAGCCCTCGCGATATAGCGAAACCAACGCTTCACGTACATAACTACGCTCTTGAAATACCATGGGCACAGGGGAAGGGGCACTATCACGGCACGCCTGAAATACGGCTTAAACCGCACCAGGGGCTGCCGGATTCCTTCTTTTTTTCTCTTACTCTCAGGAATCCATACTTCGGACGACCCGTTCAGCAATTCAACTGCCACACAAACGATGCAAGATCCAGGGAAGCAGACAAGCCACGCCGCATTATGAAACTCCCAGGTGGTCTCTATTGCAAGCAGTATACCTGTTTTTTAATACAATTTCGCGGCCTGCCTGTGGCCAGGACATTTTAAATAGTCCAATTTATTTTGCTTATCGCACTATTTGTATCGTTCCGCTTTCATAGCAGCCTTTCTATAAACAATGCATAGCTTTTTGTCTATTTTTTGCATTACCCTCTCTTTATATATATGTTTATTAATAACATGCTGCATCCGTACACTGTGGTATGGCAAAATACGCCAGGGGCTTCAGTACCCATCAATATGGCGTGAGAAGTCCGTCCACTTTCACAAGTGCGGCACCCCGAACTTATAACACTATATGCATCGGCTCCGAATCATGATTTGGGTCAATAGTTGGGTTTGCCTGGCTCCTATGTTTTGCTGCCTTACGTTCCGCTATATCGGCTAAGGTAGCACTAGGAGAACCACTGCGATTGTGCCCTAGTTGAGCTGGGCCGAGCACCTCAGTGGAGAAAGCTAAAACTGACTGTCATGATGAGGCGAGAGACTGGTCGCTGTTCGAGAGGTTTTTTGAGTCCTTAAAGGCTTATGCCACTTCGAGCGAGGAACCGGCTTTGTCCGGCCAAGGCATGGATAACGCCCCAAACTCGGTCTTCCGAATACTAGGGGCTTCGCTGAAATTTAAAATTATAGAGTTCTATGGCTAAGTGAGAGTGTTCAAGCATTATAGTCTGATTGCCTTGTTCGTTGTGCTGACCGCCTCCCTCGACGGACCCAATCATGGGAAAAAGAGCGCTCAGGTTTATCCCGAACACCCCAGCACTAATGGCATGGGGGCAGAAGCCGACGACTGGCCATCTCTCAATTTTTTGATAAACGGCCGCACAGAAAGTAATATTTTAAATTCAAGCATTGCTTAGCGCATATGAACAAGTTTTCAGTGCACAGGATAACAACGAGCGAGTTCATTCAAAAATTATATCCTTGGTACATTCATCCGCCACAAGGCGGGCACCAGCAAGAACATCCTTGTAATAGTTCTCGGGCTTGCGATGCTCCTTCCCCGGCGGCGGCCCGTCCTTCACAAGCTTCTCACCGTCCAGCTTACCCCAGTGCACCTTTGCACGGGCAAGGGCCCTACGGGCACCTTCGATGCAGATGGAGCGCTTGATGACCTCGAGCCTTGGACAAGCCTCCACCAGCCGCCGCACCAGTCTGAAGTAGCTCCTAGGCAGGGCCTCTCCAGGCCACAGCCGAACTATGAAGCCCTTTAGGGCCTGTTCGGCCGCCTTGTGGAGCTCGACCAGCTTCTTCAGCTGGTCGCTCAAGGGCACAGGGTGTCCGGCCTTAGCGTACTAAGACCAGAACACCTTATCCGTCGAGCTGCCTTCCTCGGCTCGCTAGAATGCGGCGGCATCGGATACGCTGCGGGGAAGATCCGCGAATGCCCCTGGAGAGCTCCGGATTCGGGTACGTAACAAGTAGTTTACTTTTATATGTCTGCTTTGCATACAGAATGCCTTACCCGCCGCTATCTTTTTCACCGCATCCAATTCCTGGAGGGCCTTCCGGGCTTCGGCCTTGGCAGATTTGACAGTTTTAAGGGCCGCAGCAAGCTCGGACGCTTGCGTCTTCGAGTCGAGCTCCAAACTCTCATGTTTTTGCATGAGAACCTGAAGCTCTTGCCGCACCTCGCCAACCTACGCCTCAAATTTCTCCGCTCGGCACGCTCCGTGGCCGCTTTCTTCTCGGCCTCGGACAGCGCCTGCTTGAGGGTCGCCACCTTAGTTGTGGCCCCTACAATAAGCAGTATACTCCTGTCATTTTTTGCAATTGCGCCTTCCTATAGGCATTTTTCTATAAGGTATCTCTTACCTTCTTTCTCCTCGAGCTGCCGTTTGGCAAGGCCGAGCTCTTGCTCGGTCCGCTCGAGGCCCTGCTTCAGGGCACCCACCTCCGCAGTCAGTGCGGCGGTGGCCAGCAGCGAAGCCTGCATACGTATATTGACTCCTTTTTAGTTAGACTCCTGCGATATTTAATAGATCCTCTATTCGTCTTTTCTTTCCGAACGCCAAACAGAGCATCAGGGGCTACTGTCTATACGGTAATATTTTTACATATTTTTACTTACCTCGAAGCCTGTTAGAAGGCTAGCACAAGCTTCAGTCAGTCCGCTTTTGGCGGACCGAACCTTCTGGACCACCGTACTCATGATGGCACGGTGCTCCTCGTCGATGGAGGCGCCCTTAAGCTCCTCCAGCAGATTGTCCGGCGCCTCCGGTTGGACGAAGGACGCCGGCTCAGTAGGCTTGCTCCTCTTGGTAGGAGTTCGCCTACCACGGTCCGGAACCGTTGATGATTCCGACGCAGTGTCCGGCTTAAAGCCGGACTTGGAGCCCAGGGGGGTCTTGTCCCCTTCACCCCTGGAGTCCGGGAGGTCGCCTCACGGCTCCTCCTGGACCACCTCCTCTCGCCCCGGAGCTTGTTGCGACGCCACTTCGGCGTCATCCGTAGCACAGGGGGAAGCAGCGGGCGGAACTGAATTCACGTCCGATGAATCCAGGGAGCCGCTCGACGACTCGTCGAGCCCGTCCTTGGGCGGACTGCATGATTATATCCGACATTAGGGAAAGCTGTGCAACAAAAGGAATATCATGAGTTACTCTGGTATCCGAACACTTACGATCTCGCCAGACGCTTGGCCCTGTCCGGCCACTCCTCTTCGTCCTCGTCGGCGTAGGGGACGTAGTCCGGCGGAGGGGTTTTCCTCTTCTTGGACCCCTCGGCCTCCCCTACTGGGGCGGCCTTCCTCTTCTTTCCTCCCCCCGCTAGAGGGGGAGAGGTTTCTTCTTCCTCCTCCTCGTCTTCACGGGAGGAGTGCGTCTCGGACTCGTCGGATGACGAGTCCGCCACCACCATATGCCGGGAACTCTTTCTCCGGCACCACATAAGGTGCCGGAACCAGCAGCTTCTCCAGGAGAGCAGGGGCTGGGTCTTCGGGCAAGGGAGCCGGACAGTTAATCTGTTCGGACTTCTCCCGCCAATCCTGTCAAAGGTGAGGGAGTTTAGATCCCGCATAGAGTCAAACTATGAAAAAAACTTAACATCCTGTAAAAGATGGAAATATCTTACCTCGCCAGCAGGACGCTGCGAGCTGAATCCGCGGTCTTCGGAGGCGGATGTGGGAGCCTCGGCGCCTTTGGTTAGCCCCCTCCAGACATCTTCGTATGTCGTGTCGAAGAGCATGCTCAGAGTTCGATGCTGCGCCGGGTTGAACTCCCACAAATTGAAGTCCCGTTCTTGATATGGAAGGATCCGGCGGACGAGCATGACCTGGATTACGTTGACAAGCTTGAGCTGCTTGTTCACCAGGGACTGGATGCATTTTTGCAGTCCGGTCAACTCTTCTTCGTCGCCCCACGACAAGCTCGTCTCCTTCCAGGACGTGAGCCGCGTAGGGGGTCCGGATCGGAATTCAGGGGCTGCGATCCACTTCAGATCGCGTGGCTCGGTGATGTAAAACCACCCTGACTGCCACCCCTTCAAGGTCTCCACAAAGGAGCCCTCGAGCCATAGGACGTTGGCAATTTTGCCCGCCATGGCACCTCCGCACTCCGCCTGGTTGCCGCGCACCACCTTTGGCTTGACGTTGAAGGTCTTGAGCCAGAGGCCGAAATGGGGGTGAATGCAGAGGAAAGCCTCGCACACGATGATAAACGCCGAGATATTAAGGATGAAGTTCGGGGCCAGATCGTGGAAATCTAGGCCATAGTAGAACATGAGCCCGCGGACAAATGGGTGGAGAGGAAAACCCAGTCCGCAGAGGAAGTGGGGAAGAAATACTACCCTCTCATGGGGCCTTGGGGTGGGGAGAAGCTGCCCCTCCTCAGGAAGCCGGTGCGCGATGTCTTTGGACAAGTATCCGGCCTTCCTTAACCTTTTGACATGGCCCTCCGTGATGGAGGAGACCATCCACTTGCCTCCCGCTCCGAACATTGTTGGAGGGGGTTGAGGTAGGAAGTGCGGGCTTGGGCGCTGGAGCTCGGGTGCGCAGAAGATGGGTAGGCAAAGGAGGAAGAAGGCATAGGTAAAAAGGTGGATCCTTATCCCCTTATATGGGCGGATGCGACTATGCGTCCCCACCAGCCTAGTAAAACTCGCTTGCCTCCCAAGCGCCGTGATAAGTGGCGCGGTTGGGTTACCCACATCCGTATTAACGAGAATCCCGTAAACAAAGTGGACACAATCTCTGCTTTGACAAGACGTGCCAAGGAAACCGCCTCGCAAAACACGCTGAGGTGGAGAAGTGAAAACGATTCGAATAAAGGCTTGGCCATAGTGTGATGTCACGCTGCGGAATACGTTAGTAGATTAAATTTGTGTTAATATTATTCTCTATGGCAATACGTGGAAGCTTATTTTGCAGAGCCGGACACTACTCTTGGTGTTTACAAACTTTTATGAAGAATTTGGAGGAGGAACCAGCCTTGCAATGCCGAAGACAATTTGCGCGCCGGACTCGTCGTCATTGAAGCCTGGTTCAGGGGCTACTGAGGGAGTCCTAGATTAGGGGGTGTTCGGGTAGCTGGACTATACCCTCAGCCAAACTCCAGGACTATGAAGATACAAGATTGAAGACTCCGTCCCGTGTCCGGATGGGACTTTCCTTGGCGTGGAAGGCAAGCTTGGCGATGCAGATATTCAAGATCTCCTACCATTGTAACCGACTTTGTATAACCCTAACCCTCTCCGGTGTCTATATAAACTGGAGAGTTTTAGTCTGTAGGATAACTTCATCATACAACAATCATACCATAGGCTAGCTTTTAGGGTTTAGCCTCCTTGATCTCGTGGTAGATCTACTCTTGTACTACCCATATCATCAATATTAATCAAGCAGGACGTAGGGTTTTACGTCCATCAAGAGGGCCTGAACCTGGGTAAAACATTGTGTCCCTTGTCTCCTGTTACCATCCGGCCTAGATGCACAGTTCGGGACCCCCTACCCAAGATCCACCGGTTTTGACACCGACAACGAGCAACAAGTAACAAAAGTAAATAAAGTGCAGCAAGGTGGCCCAATCCTTTTTGTAGCAAAGGACAAGCCTGGACAAACTCTTATATAAGGAAAAGCACTCCTGAGGACACATGAGAATATCGTCAAGCTAGTTTTCATCACGTTCATATGATTCGCGTTCGGTACTTTGATAATTGGACATGTGGGTGGACCGGTGCTTGGGTGCTGTTCTTACTTGAACAAGCATCCCACTTATGATTAACTTCTATTGCAAGCATACACAACTACAACAAAAGTATTAAGGTAAACCTAACCATAGCATGAAACATATGGATCCAAATCAGCTCCTTACGAAGCAACGCATAAACTAGGGTTTAAGCTTCTGTCACTCTAGCAACCCATCATCTACTTATTACTTCCCAATGCCTTCCTATAGGCCCAAATAATGGTGAAGTGTTATGTAGTCGACATTCACATAACACCACTAGAGGCTAGACAACATGCATCTCATCAAAATATCGAACGAATACCAAATTCACATGACTACTAATAGCAAGACTTCTCCCTTGTCCTCAGGAACAAACGTAACTACTCATAAAGCATAAACATGTTCATAATCAGAGGGGTATTAATATGCATATAGGATATGAACATATGATCTTCCACCAATTAAACCAACTAGCATCAACTACAAGGAGTAATTAAAACTACTAGCAACCTACTAGCACCAATCCCGGACTTGAAGACAAGAATCGGATACAAGAGATGAACTAGGGTTTTGAGATGAGATGGTGCTGATGAAGAGGTTGATGGAGATTGCCCTCTCCCGATGAGAGGAGTGTTGGTGATGACGATGGCGATGATTTCCCCCTCCGTGAGGGAAGTTTCCTCGGCAGAACAGCTCTGCCGGAACTCTAGATTGGATCCGCCAAGGTTCCGCCTCGTGGCGGCGGAGTTTCATCCTGAAAGGTTGCTTCTTATTTTTTTCTCAATGAAAGACTTCATATAGGAGAAGATGGTCATCGAAGAGCCACCATGGGGTCCACGAGGTAGGGGGCGTGCCCTAGGGGGGCGCGCCCCACCCTCGTGAGAAGGGTGTGGGCCCCCTGGTCTTCATCTTTGGCGAGGATTTTTCATTATTTATTATAAGGTATTCCGTGGAGTTTCAGGACTTTTGGAGTTGTGCAGAATAGGTCTTTAATATTTGCTCCTTTTCCAGCCCAGAATTCCAGCTGTCGGCATTCTCCCTCCTTATGTAAACCTTGTAAAATAAGAGAGAATAGCCATAAGTATTGTGACATAATGTGAAATAACAGCCCATAATGCAATAAATATCGATATAAAAGCATGATGCAAAATGGACGTATCAACAACCCTCTTGCCCGTGTTGGGTGCAAGTATTTTCTTTGTGTGTGTGTGCAGTTACCGCTTACCTTTTTGTGTGGTGTCTTCTATTGGTTCTTAACTGAGGGAAATACTATCTGCTACTATACTACATCACCCTTCCTCTTTAGGGAAATCCCAACACCTATCACAAGCAGCATCGAGCTACCATGGCGGGGGCATCTCAGCCCTCCGGCTTCACCACTCCCTCACCTAATACGCCCAACCGCTGCCTTGACCAGCGCCCCTCCCCCATCGTCTTCCTTCTTAGCCTCCAATGAGAATCTCTGCCGTGATCCCGAGGTCAATTCCGTCATCATGGTAGCTCTTTGATAACCCATAAGTATATGGGATCGCAATAGTTTTCGAGGGTAGAGTATTCAACCCAAATTTATTGATTCGACACAAGGGGAGCCAAAGAATATTTGCAAGTATTAGCAACTGAGTTGTCAATTCAATCACACCTGGAGATTAATTATCTACAGCAATATGATCAGTAGCAAAGTAATATGATAGTTTTGCTAGTAGTAGCAACAACAATAGTAACGGTAACAGTGATAGCAATGATTTTGTAGCAAGTATAACGGTAAAAGCAGCAGTAGTAACTTAGCAAGAACAATATAAGAGAAATTCGTAGGCATTGGATCGGTGAATTCGTTGGATGATATTCATCATATAACAGTCATAACCTAGGGCGATACGGCACAGCTCTAGTTCATAAATATAATGTAGGCATGTATTTCATAAATTGTCATACGTGCTTATGGAAAGAACTTGCATGCCATCTTTTGTCCTACCCTCCCGTGGCAGCGGGGTCCATATGGAAACTAAGGGTATTAGGGCCTCCTTTTGATAGAGAACCGGAACAAAGCATTAACACATAGTGAATACATGAACTCCTCAAACTACGGTCATCATCGGAAAGTATCCCGACTACTGTCACTCTGGGGTTTACAGATCATAACACATAAGAGGTGGCTATAACTTGCAAGATCGGATCTAGAACATAGATATAATGGTGATAACATAAACAGTTCAGATCTGGAATCATGGCACAATGGTCCAAAGTGACAAACATTAAGCATGGCAGAGTCATAGCAACATCAATCTCAGAACATAATGGATACTAGGGATCAAGCCCTAACAAAACTAACTCGATTACATGACGAATCTCATCCAACTCCTCACTGACCAGCGAGCCTACGAATGAATTACTCACTCCCGGTGGGGAGCATCATGGAATTGGCAATGGAGAAGGGTTGGTGATGAGGAAGATCGAAGATCCCCCTCTCTGAAGCCCCAAACGGACTCCAGACCTGGCCTCCCGATGAAGAATAGGAGGTGGCGGCGGCTCCGTCTCGTGAAACGCGGTAATTCTTTCTCCCTTTTTTTCTTCGAAAATAGGATTTTATAGCGTTGGAATCAGGGTCTGCGGGGCCACCAGGTGGGGACAACCCACCTGGGCGCGCCAGGAGGGGGGCGCGCCCTGGTGGGTTGTGCTCACCCAGGGGCCCCCTCCGGTGGTTCTTGGCTCCAGTATTATTCTTTTTTTCCATAAAAAACTCCAAAAAGTTTTGTGCCATTCCAAGAACTTTTATTTCTGCACAAAAACAACACCATGGTAGTTCTACTAAAAACAGCGTCAATTTGGGTTAGTTTCATTCAAATCATGCAAATTAGAGTCCAAAACAAGAAGAAAAGCGTTAGGAAAAGTAGATATGATGGAGATGTATCACTCTCATTTCTCTAGTTCCTCCCTCCCATGTTGTGAGGGCATGAGAATGAAATGAGGCACTAGTGGTTGGCTCTTCCTTCTTTAAAGCAGGACAGGGAGAACCGGCAGCGGTGCGGGAGGGGAATTCCTGCAGCGTTGGCGGTGTGAAACCCTAGGGGGATTCCATGGGAGTGGACTGGTCAATCGAGACGTTGCAGGTCGCAAGCCTGGGTGAGAGAGGGAGAAGTCCCGGGATTGACGGAAGCATGAGGAACTGGAATATGAAACGAGCCTCAACGGTCGCTTTGAGGCGAGGTCGCGCGATTGTTGCAGCGTCATTGGCGCGATAAATGGTAGTGAACAGAGAGATTTTGAAATGTTGGAAGAGCACTAGGAGCGGGAGATCATCTCATTCCTCACACTATTGGATAAGACTGAACTTGGAACAAGAAAGTACCCAACTCTCTGGAGTTGAAAACATTTTTTTTTTCAAAAAAAGTGGTCTCTAGAGCAGAATTAACAAACACTACATTTGGGATTACACACTGAAGGTCAAAGACTAACCAAAGATCTGATTGGGCTATTTTTATGGGATTAGAGGAGAGGTAATCTGCAATGGTAATCATGCAAGATGAAATTACTAAAAGCAAAACCAGGGTGAAATGGCCTATCCTTAGAGCTCTGGTAAGAGAGCAACTATTGAATCGATGAGGAGGAGCTCAAGCCATGATGGTCCGGCGATTAGAGTTCAACACAGGTCGTTGCATGAGAAGGAGGAAGAAGCACAAGTCACATCCCCGTGGTAGCATCTGCGGGTTCCATGGCCCCTCCAAGCATGGAGGAGTGGGGATCAAGCATGTGGGTGACAGAGGTTTGATGGATCTGTAGGACAAGTAGTGCGGTGAGGGAATGATGAGCATGCAGCAATGCGGGTGGTGACAGAGTTTGATGACGATAGGAAGGAGAAGCTGCAGTTGGAGATGGGTGAGACCGCGAAATCGAAGCTTCACCACTGAAGCGGAACTGAAGCAGGGTGGCGACCAGGAAGGTGTCGAGAGACAGGGTGGACGGGCGAAAGTCGATGCGGAGCGTGGTTGCAGGTTGAAGACCAAAGCTCGATGGTGGAACGCGAGAGGGAAGCTCACTCTAGACAAGATTTTGGAAATCTAGCCCGTCCGCTTCATCAAGGCTCAGTTGGAAGCAAGTGTAGTTTCTGGCATGGAGAAGTCAGTCTCCGAGGTTGCAGGTGGATGTGGAGGAGCGTCGGGGAGGGGGCTTTGCGGTTGGCCGCTGGCAACTTGGGCCATCAGCGATGCGGGTAGGAGGTGGGGCGGGAGTGGAGCGTGGGGTGGGGGCATCTTGCCGGTAGAGCAAGCCTATAGTTAAAGAAACCTATATCAATGACATCAAAAAATACAATATGAAAAAGAAAGTCATGGCGAAGCTATTGATCGATTTGGCATTTTTGTAGATGTAGATGATTTTGTTTCACAAAATTTGAACAAACCTAGAAAACTCTAACTTGGGAAAAGTGTAACATCCCAAATTTTCAATTTGGAATGTTATACATTAGATCATCATTGCATATCATATTTTATTGCATTTTGGTTGATCCTGAAATTCTACGCAACTCAAGGACCCACGGAGAGAGTTGGGGATTTCGTTATTTTCATATTTGAGTTTTTCTCGAATTTTGAAAAGAGGATCGTTTGATTTTAATTATTTACTCTTCGATTATTTCTTTTATAAAAATAAAAGAGAGAGGATAAAATAACTTCCTCAAAATAGAAAAATATCGGAAGTTTAATATTAAAATCAAATAAGATTTTTTATTCGGGGTTTTATTGCTATTTTATTTGAATTAGGAAAAAGTGCGTTTTTTAAAGTTGCATTTTAGGCCCAAATAAATGTTCACTTTGTCCGGCTTATTTTTAGAGGACGGGGAAAAATTATTTCGGGATTTTTGGAGTCTGTTTAGTATTTTTTTTCTTTTATTTTCTGAGCGTCGGAATTATTATATAAAAAAAGAGGCGACCCGACTTCGGGCCGTAAGCGGCCAGGACTCCTCGGGCCGTCCCTTATAAGCCGCGGCCCCGAGCCCCCGACCAGCCCAAGCCACCACCGCGCCCTAACCTTAACCCTAGCCCCGATCCGCTGCCACCGCCGCTGCCCGTGCCGCCTGCCACCCGCCGTCGTGCCGCGCCCCACGCCGCCGAGCCAGAGCGCCGGACCTCGAGGTAGTTGCCTCAGTTTTCGTGAGAAAACCGTTTTGGTTTTCTCGAAAACCCTAGATCCGTTTTTTTAGATCTGGTTCAGTTTGTTTTTTTTTGGTTTAGTTATTTAGCGAACGCCCGTTTTTACGTTCATTTTAGCGAACGGTTTTCACCGTTTAGCCGCAGACAGCGAACGTTCGTTCGTTAGCATGTTCGTCAGTTTTTCTTTTTCTCGGATTTTCCTCGATTATTTTCGATCGCGATTTTTGATCCGATTTTTGTTTTAGTATAATTTTTCGCTCGTTTAACGGAATCAGGCGATTCAAACGCCTAGAGTTTTGTCTCGCAACTCTCTTTCCGTTTAATCAACTTAAACAAGTTTTTGCTACTGTAAAATTTGACTTTATTCCAGATTAGTAAACGAAGCCTGTTTCTTTTGTCGTTTGAGTTTTGTTGCTTCATTTGATTTGATTCTTTTTGCAAACTGGAGTTCTTAAGTTGAACTTTTTGGTTAGATCTCTTATTCGAGTTTTACCCGTGCCCCTGCTTGATTACTTATTGTATGCTTGTTTGTTTGCGATAGAACACCCAGAGTGCGAAGCGTGCTACTACGAATCTCTAGGTTTCGCGGATCATCAGCAAGGCAAGTAACACTTTGATCATACCTCTTACTACCCAGTTTTTATTGCATTAGATCAACCCTCAAACATTGCATGGTTAGGATCTGAATTAAACTATGGGTTGGGAAGTAGTTGATGAGGTAGGAACCTATTACCCTGTTTATTATCAAACCCTTGGAGTTACTTCTACGTTATGTTTATACTGCTATACTATGCTCATAGACGTGGATTGGGTTTGAGAATTTTCATGACAGATGTGAGCATTGTTAATTAATGGTTCAATTTAAGGTGGCAACTTTAATACACATCTGGGTGGATTGAGGCACCTAGGGAACCCAGTGATTGCCTGTATTTTTTGGAAATCCCGGGGTACCATGTGATTCTCCTATGGACTGCCATCCAGGCTCAAAGGGATCATAAGATTATTCATACCGAAAACTTTCGTGTGCAGCCACATGCTATTATGGGCTCTAGCATAGTTGATTAAGTTGTGTGAACTCTTACAGTGGTAGACTAGCAGATGTAGGGGATGTAGGTGTACCGGTCTACCCATCGTAAGGTGCTAACGCTTTTGAAAGACTGTGTCTCAGTCATCCGTTTCTCAAACATTATGTAGTGCGAGAAATCCAATGGAGGAGATCGAGTCTTGTGGGGAAAAGTGCACAAACCTCTGCAGAGTGTACAAACTAATCATGGTTAGCCGTGTCCCCGGTTATGGACATCTTGAGTATCTAGTTCTTGGATTATCATGTGGATCTCATCACTCTAAATTAATTTGATTGGGTTAATGATTACTTTTAATTGAGAGTTTACCTTCTCAATGTTTTCAACCAACTTTGTAGCTAAATAAAATTTATTCCTTTGCAGTAGGGAAAAATTGGCTTTACGCAAAACATATCAACCATACAGCCTCCACCAGCCGTATATGCATATGGTGATAGCTTTATTCTGTTCATTATTCTCTTGTGTTACCTTGCCAGCATATTCTATGTGCTGACCTATTTTTGGGCTGCAACGTATCACGTTGCAGACTTTTCAGACGACGAGTAAGGAGCCTTAGGTCATGGTCTTTCACTCAGTGATGCCGTTGGAGTTGATGGACTCACTTTATCTTCCAAGCCTTCCGTTGTTATCGTATTAGATGGCCTTAAGCCATATTTATTGTAATAAGTTCTCTTTTGAGACATTCGATATAATAAGTGTGTGATTGCCACTCTGTTATAAATCCTTCAAGTACGGTGTGTGTCAGCATTACCGATCCAGGGATGACACTTATACACAGAGATCAGACTGCTTGAGGTCTGGTTGCTACAACCGGACGACGAATATTATACACAGAGATTAGACTGCTTGAGAATGCACGGATGCTGAGAAGGTGCGTTTTGCCGCACACCAATTGGATGGACCAGTAGCCCCATGGTGGTAGAATTACACTATCACCTATCATATAGCCACTGTCACATGGGATCAGTTCCAGCAAGCTTTTCGCACTGCCCATGTTTCAGCAAGAGCTATGGCCATGAAGAAGCGTGAGTTTCGCAACTTACGCCAAGGAGGGCGCACTGTTGGCCAGTATGTGGATGAATTTAGTAAGCTAGCACGTTATGCCCCAGATGACGTTGCTACAGATGCATCTAAGAAGGAGAAGTTTCTGGAAGGACTGAATGATGAGCTAAGCATGCAGTTGATGGTAGAAAATTTCAATAACTACCAGGAGTTGGTGGATAGAGCTCGCATGCTTTAAGGGAAGCAGCAGCAGATTGACAGCCGCAAGAGGAAGTATGGACAAGGGAAGTATAATTGTGGAGCTCAGCAGAGACCCCATTTCACCCTGAACTCGGGAGGACTTGTGCATAACCATGGAGGCCACACTCATAATGGAGGAAGTTTGCACAACCATAGTGGCCCCAGGAACGGAAATGGTAATGGAGGAAGCAACGGACAGAACCGTTCCAACCCAGCAACACCTGCCAAGAAGGATCTAAGCCATGTTACTTACTACAAGTGCCAGAAGACTGGACATTACGCCAATGAATGTCCTGAAGCTAAGAACGGAAATGGAAATGGAAGATCTGGGAAGAAGCCCAACCCTTTCACCAGGGGACAGGTGAACCACGTTAACGTGGAGGAGATTGAAGCCCAGCCAGATGTAGTAATAGGTAAGTTTTTGGTTAAGTCATTTACTGCAGTCGTTCTTTTTTATACTGGTGCATCTCATTCATACATATCGAGGGGATTTGTGGATAAGTATAAACTGCCCACCAAAGTTCTTAGCACACCAATGTCAGTGAGCTCGCCCGGAGCAGAGTATATGGCAAGCCAAGGATGGTTTCAGATGCCATTGACCATAGCTATGCATGTTTTCCCCTCAGAACTGATAATTCTGGAGTCGCAAGGTTTGGATGTGATTCTGGGTATGGATTGGCTATCGATGTATGGAGAAAACATCGATTGCACCAGTAAGTCAATTTTGCTCACCACCCCAGAAGGAAGAAGGATCAAGTATGTATCTCGGCATGTGCCGAATAGGACTCAAGTAAATTGCTTATCGGGAGTAGTACAGGAGGAAGTACCAGTGGTGAAGGAATTCCCAGATGTATTTCCAGAAGAGTTGTCAAGCATGCCACCGGATAGAGACATCGAGTTTTTGATTGAGCTTTTGCCAGGCACAGGACCAACATCTAAGAGACCGTACAAGATGTCCGCTCAGGATTTGGAGGAAATTAAGAAGCAGATTAAGGAGTTACTGGATAAAGGATATATTCACCTGATACGTCTCCAACGTATCTACTTTTCCAAACACTTTTGCCCTTGTTTTGGACTCTATATTGCATGATTTGAATGGAACTAACCCGGACTGACGCTGTTTTCAGCAGAATTGCCATGGTGTTATTTATGTGCAGGAGCAAACGTTCTCGGAATGACCTGAAACTTCACGGAGCCACTTTTCAGAAAATAAGAAAAATACCTGCAAAAGATGAAGGCCAGGGGGGCCACTGCTACCTCTTGAGCACTGTGTTGGATTTCCCCGAAGAGGAGAGGATGATGCAGCAAAGTAGCGTAAGTATTTCCCTCAGTTTTTGAGAACCAAGGTATCAATCCAGTAGGAGGCTACGCGTGAGTCCCTTGTACCTACACAAAAACAATAGCTCAACGCAACCAACGCGCTTAGGGGTTGTCAATCCCTTCACAGTCACTTACGAAAGTGAGATCTGATAGAGATGATAAATTATATTTTTGGTATTTTTGGTATAGAGATGCAAAGTAAAATGTAAAAGGCAAAGTAAAAGCAAAGCAATAATAAAGTGATGGAGATTAATATGATGAGGAAAAGACCCGGGGGCCATAGGTTTCACTAGTGGCTTCTCTCAAGAGCATAAGTATTCTAAGGTGGGTGAAGAAATTACTGTTGAGCAATTGAAAGAATTGAGCATAGTTATGAGAATATCTAGGTATGATCATGTATATAGGCATCACGTCTGAGACAAGTAGACCGACTCCTGCCTGCATCTACTACTATTACTCCACTCATCGACCGCTATCCTGCATGCATCTAGAGTATTAAGTTAAAAATAGAGTAACGCCTTAAGCAAGATGACATGATGTAGAGGGATAGTTTCATGCAATATGATAAAAAACATCTTGTTGTCCTCGATGGCAACGATACAATACGTGCCTTGCTGCCCCTTCTGTCACTGGGAAAGGACACCGCAAGATCGAACCCAAAGCTAAGCACTTCTCCCATGGCAAGAACAACCAATCTAGTAGGCCAAACCAAACTGATAATTCAAAGAGACTGGCAAAGATAACCAATCATACATAAAAGAATTCAGAGAAGATTCAAATATTATTCAAAGATAGACTTGATCATAAACCCGCAATTCATCGGTCTCAACAAACACACCGCAAAAACAAGATTACATCGAATAGATCTCCATGAGAGAGGGGAGAACATTGTATTGAGATCCAAAAAGAGAGAAGAAGCCATCTAGCTACTAACTATGGACCCGTAGGTCTGAAGTAAACTACTCACACTTCATCGGAGGGGCTTGGATGATGATGTAGAAGCCCTCCATGATCGATGCCCCCTCCGGCGGAGCTCCGGAACAGGCCCCAAGATGGGATCTCGTGGATACAGAAAGTTGCGGCGGTGGAATTAGGTTTTTGGCTCCGTATCTGATAGTTTGGGGGTACGTGGATATATATAGGAGGAAGAAGTACGTCGGTGGAGCAACAGGGGGCCCACGAGGGTGGAGGGCGCGCCTGGGGGGGCACGCGCGCCCCCCTACCTCGTGGCCTCCTGTTAATTGGCTTGACGTAGGGTCCAAGTCTCCTGAGTAGTATTCAGTGAGAAAATCACATTCCCGAAGGTTTCATTCCGTTTGGACTCCGTTTGATATTCCTTTTCTTCGAAACCCTAAAATAGGCAAAAACAACAATTCTGGGCTGGGCCTCCGGTTAATAGGTTAGTCCCAAAAATAATATAAAAGTGGATAATAAAGCCCAATAATGTCCAAAACAGTAGATAATATAGCATGGAGCAATCAAAAATTATAGATACGTTGGAGACATATCACCCACCACCTCTCCACGAGGGTGGGAGCGCGCCTGCCCCCCTACCTCGTGGGCCCCCTGTTGACTCTCCGACTCCAACTCCAACTCCATATATTGAGTTTCAGGGAGAAAAAATCAGAGAGAAGAAATCATCGCATTTTATGATACGGAGCCGCCACCAAGCCCTAAAACCTCTCGGGAGGTCTGATCTGGAGTCCGTTCGAGGCTCCGGAGAGGGGAATCCGTCGCCATCGTCATCATCAACCATCCCCCATCACCAATTTCATGATGCTCACCGCTGTGCGTGAGTAATTCCATCGTAGGCTTGCTGGACGGTGATGGGTTGGATGGGATCTATCATGTAATCGAGTTAGTTTTGTTAGGGTTTGATCCCTAGTGTCCACTATGTTCTGAGATTGATGTTGCTATAACTTTGCTATGCTTAATGCTTGTCACTAGGGCCCGAGTGCCATGATTTCAGATCTGAACCTATTATGTTTTCATCAATATATGAGTGTTCTTGATCCTATCTTGCAAGTCTATAGTCACCTATTATGTGTTATGATCCGTTAACTCCGAAGTGACAATAATCGGGATACTTACCGGTGATGACCGTAGTTTGAGGAGTTCATGTATTCACTATGTGTTAATGCTTTGTTCCGGTTCTCTATTAAAAGGAGGCCTTAATATCCCTTAGTTTCCGTAAGGACCCCGCTGCCATGGGAGGGTAGGACAAAGGATGTCATGCAAGTTCTTTTCCATAAGCACGTATGACTATATTCGGAATACATGCCTACATTATATCAATGAACTGGAGCTAGTTCTGTGTCACCCTAGGTTATGACTGTTACATGATGAACCGCATCCGGCATAATTCTCTATCACTGATCCCTTGCCTACGAGCTTTCCATATATTGTTCTTCACTTATTTACTATCCCTTTGCTATTGCTATCATCACTACAAAATACCAAAAACATTGCTTTTACTACCGTTACCTTTTGTTACCGTTATCACTACTATCATATTACTTTGCTACTAAACACTTTGCTGCAGATATTAAGTTTCCAGGTGTGGTTGAATTGATAACTCAACTGCTAATACTTGAGAATATTATTTGGCTCCCCTTGTGTCGAATCAATAAATTTTGGTTGAATACTCTACCCTCAAAAATTGTTGCGATCCCCTATACTTGTGGGTCATCAAGACTATTTTCTGGCACCATTGCCGGGGAGCATAGCTCTATTCTTTGAGTCACTTGGGATATATATCTGCTTATCATTATGAAGAACTTGAGAGATCCAAAAATGAAGATCTATCGTTTTGAGTAAGGAACTGCCATCTAGCTCTGCACTTGATTCACCTTCTGTTTTGAGTAAGCTTGCGACACCTAAACCTGCTTCTGCTATTCGTTCTGATATGTTGCATGTTATTGATGATGCTACTTCTGCTATGCATGATACTTATGATGAAACTACCTCTATGCCTGATACTACTGTGCCACTTAGTGATTTTCTTGATGAACAACTTGCTAGGGCTAGAGAAATTGAAAATATTGAATCTAATGATACTGATGAAAGTGATGATGAAGAATCACTTGTTATTCCTAAGGGTTATGTTTTTATTCAAGAAGCTTCTTTAGCTATTTTAGCTTGCAAAAATAGAAATGAACTCAAAAGATTATTAGCTAAATGGAGTAAGCAATCTCTAAATGCTAGAATGAAACCTGACCCTGCTTTTGCTACTTCACCTACCTTTGTTACTGATAAGGATTATGAATTCTCTGTTGATCCTGATATAATCACTTTGGTTGAATCTGATCCTTTTCATGGTTATGAATCTGAAACTGTTGTGGCACATCTTACTAAATTGAATGATATAGCCACCCTGTTCACTAAAGATGAGAGAACTCGTTACTTTTACATCCTTAAAATATTTCCGTTCTCATTAAAGGGTGATGCTAAGACATGGTTTAATTCTCTTGATCCTGGTTGTGTGTGTAGTCCCCAGGATATGATTTATTACTTCTCTGCTAAATATTTCCCTGCTCATAAGAAACAAGTTGCTTTAAGGGATATATATAATTTTGTGCAAATTGAAGAAGAGAGACTCCCACAAGCTTGGTGGGGGGCTTCTCCAATTACTTAATGCTTTGCCTGATCACCCTCTTAAGAAAAATGAAATACTTCATACCTTTTATAATGGACTAACCGATGCCTCCAGAGATTACCTGGATAGTTGTGTTGGTTCTGTTTTCAGGGAAAGAACACCGGATGAAGCTGAAATTCTATTGAATAATATGTTGACAAATGAAAATAATTGGACACCTCCGGAGCCAATTTCTGAGCCTACTCCTAAACCAACTCTGAAGAAGAGGGGTATTCTATTTCTCAATCCTGAAGATATGCAAGAGGCAAAGAAATCTATGAAAGAGAAAGGTATTAAAGCTGAAGATGTTAAGAATTTACCTCCTATTGAAGAAATACATGGTCTTAATTTACCGCCTGTTGAAGAAACATATAATCTTAATCCTTTACCTATTGAAGAAACTCATTGTCGGTGTCAAAACCGGCGGATCTCGGGTAGGGGGTCCCGAACTGTGCGTCAAGGCCGGATGGTAACAGGAGGCAAGGGACACGAAGTTTTACCCAGGTTCGGGCCCTCTTGATGGAGGTAAAACCCTACGTCCTGCTTGATTAATATTGATGATATGGGTAGTACAAGAGTTGATCTACCACGAGATCAAGGAGGCTAAACCCTAGAAGCTAGCCTATGGTATGATTGTTGTATATATTGTATATCTATCGACTAGCCTGGCCTCGGTTTATATAATGCACCGGAGGCCTAGGATAACAAGAGTCCTAGCCGAATACGCCGGTGGGGAGAAGTCCTTGTCTTGATCGCCAAGTCTTGTGGAATCTTCCTTGTATGCGACAGCCGTCCGAACTGGCCCATGAGTATACGGCCACGGGGGTCCTTGGCCCAATCTAATAGATCGGGAGACGACGTGGTGAGTACCCCCTAGTCCAGGACACCGTCAGTAGCCCCCTGAACCAGTATTCAAGTTAGGGACGCTCCTCGATTCTTCCGAACTGTTCTTCATCTTCGGTTGCCGGTCTTGAAAACTGGTTCAACAAATCTTCTTTATCTTTGATCTTGAGGATCGCCGAAATGCATTCGACGAGTCTACACATCGGGTATCCGAGGAGCCCCTTTAAGTTTCCGGCCTTTATCAATGCCTTGTTTATTTTTATGCCACACCTCGGGTTTGAAGTTGTTCCCGGGAGGCAGGGTCCTCTTGCGTCCGAGCTCCAACACCGGACTGCATTCGAGGTATCTTTTGCAGCCGAGCACCAACGCCGGACCGCTTCCCAGCTCTAATGCCGGAATGTATCCGAGCTCCAACGCCGGACTATGTATCCGAGCTCCAACGCCGGACTGTATATCCGAGCTCCAACGCCGGATTATATCCGAGGTGTCGTAAATCACCTTGGTTCAAAGAAGTTTGAAGGAGTTTAGCCGAGCTCAGTGCCGGAAATGCCCTCTATGGAGCCAGCCACTAGTGCCCGAGCTTTATGCCGGACTGCTTCTGAGGTGGTGCACCACCCCGAATGTGGGCCGATTTTTGTCAATATTTTTGATTGATGCAATTTATTCTCTGCCGAGATATATAACCAGTAGCCCTCAAGGTGTGTATCGGTCTAAAACCCGAGATGCACATGAAGGATGACGTAAGACCGCTGATCCCAGTAGCCGCTGAGACTCAGGTTGATTTGCAAAATCGGCCTGAGGATCAAGTCCTAGCTCGGCAGAATACTTGGGGACACTAAAAGCAGCGTGCTCAGTCCTCAAGACATAGGTTGGGTGCGGCCGACCAACCTGAGGATCAAAATCTCCTCGGAAACTATATTGCACATAAAATTTTCTGCATTGGACAAGCAATGCAGTAGCCCCCGAGACACTGGTCGAGTGGCAACACCAGATCAGGGGATCGATGTGCCCCTTTAATATTTGTAAATAATAAGCCCGAAGCCCAGTAGCCCCCGAGCCTTAATGCGGGCATGGGTGGCCGAATTAAGGATCAATATCCATAGTAAAATCACAAATTATGTGTAATGACTCTATGTATCCAACTTCTTTACGCCATTAATGCTCGGATCCGCATTGTACAAAACTTTGTTGACCGACCATCGGCTTCCATCTCCTTGGCCAGTAGCCGAGGAGTGTTTGTCCTACTTTATAAAGCCTTTATGAGGGCAAAGATTTACGACAAACAAGGCAATCTGGCCACACGGTTTTATAAACAAAGGTACGCAGAGAGATATGTTATATTAGTGTTTAACAGAAGAAATGTATTCCAAAGAAAATAGTCCCGCTATCGGTTCCTTTTTTTGGGTTGTCATGCTAAGCATGATCATGAAACCTCAGATCGAATGTAAGAGCAAAATATAGAGGATTTAGTTTGGGAGGCTAGTTAATAGCCCCCGGTAGTGTTCGGCGATAGTCGAGGTCAAGCCGTAAACACTTCGGCCAATGTTATGAATGGCCCATAGTCATCGGATCGCTGACCAGTTTACGCTTATCGTGACAGTCAGTTTTCGGCTTTCTCCACTGAGGTGCTTGACCATGCGAGCTTGAAGCACAATCGCAGTGGTTCTCCCTTTGCACACCTAGCCGAATAAAGCGGAACGTAGGAGGCAAGCGCAGGAGCCGGGCAACCCAACTATTGACCGAAGACACAATTCGAAACAGATGCATATATAGCAATATCCGAGAATGGTTTTGCCGAATCCCTAAAGGTGTCCGGTGTTGCACTGCGAGACTAATGCTGGAAAAGCACAAATAGTTTAAAAGTGCCAAAAAGCTTGGAAAACCAAGAAACGTCAGTAAAAACATGACGTCCGAACAAGATCAAGTGTTCGGTGCCAATCCGAAAATTGGTCTTAGAAAAAAGAAGTGCCTCTGTCGTGCTTTAACATGATACATCCTATCTCAAGACTTCGAGCGGGCCAGCCTACGGCTTCAACCTCCTATCCCGAGGGCGGAGTACTTCTCATCAGGCCAGTTTAGCAAACTAAACTCTAGCGGCTTTGGGAGAGAAATTAGGCTCCCCGGCTAGTGACCGCACACTCGTGTCAAAAAAAGGAGTGATAAATAATAATAATAAAACTTTACAATGACTAAGAAGAAGAACACTTATTATAAAACAGCTCAAATAAACTTAAGAGCCCCCAAGTGACTTGGGTAGAAGAATGATTGCATGTACCGAAGTACTTATATCATATCTATGTTCAACCGAACTTTAAACGCGTCTTAACCGACCGTCGGCTTCTCCCTCTTCGGTCAAGGACCGAAAAGTGTTATGTACTCCATCGGTCAAGAATATCGACGGTGTTTCCAATAACCAGGCAATCAGGCCATAAGGCTGTAACAGACAAAGCGCGCTCAGGGAACTTATGCTATATTACTGCGAAGTGTAAGAAGCATCTTCGAAGAAAATAGTACCCCCACCGATACCTTTCTTCGGTGCTCATTGTTATTATGAGACTTGTGCAATAGATTTTTTGTACTCATGAGTTCCATTGTGTGCCGACCATCATTGAATAACTATAAGAGCGCTAGCTTTTGGCTTCACCCAGTCTGAGGTCCGGCTCGGGTGACCCGATCGTGACAATCGCAGAGGTGTTCCCTTTACTCCCTAGCCGAACAATCGGGAACATAGGGGTAAACACAGGAGCGAGGCAACCCAGCTTGCAAATCGCTTAAGTCAATATGGTGCATATTGTGGCGTAATACATGAACAAGGAACGAAGCCGTACAAGTATAATCATATGCAACAGGAAAAGCTTCATAAAGGAAGCCCCCAAGTAAATGGGGTATTTGAATTTATGTGTCACAAACAAAGTTTGGACAAGGAAATTTTTTAGAAGCAACTTTTTTCCAAAAAAAAGTATAATGCTTGGTCGAACCGAACGCAAGTTAGAAATTAAAGCTTTGAGCATGAAAGCTACTTAGCTGGTTAATGTGTTCAGTATTGATGACGCGGTCCGAGCTTGATGCGGGGCAAGGTTCCATCCCTCAAGCCGGTCCCGAGGTGGCGGAGCGGAGAGCTTGACACGCCGAAGTGGTGACATAGCACGATCAGTGCAGACCGGCAGAGTGACGCCGAAGTCCCCGGATCATTTTCCTGTGCACAAAAAATAGTGCAAACCGGAGATAATAGTAATAATGATAATTAAAAAAAATTGTTGCATAGTAAATAATTTATGCAAAGTGAGTAATAAAAGAAATATGGCCTGGCGCCGAAGTCAATGTCGATGCAGGGCATCGGCGTGATGCGGTAAAGGCGTGGCAAAGCCTGAATTCGCAGGTCGGTCCGAGCTCCGAGTGCGGCGTTCACCGGACTATGTACGGAAACTGATCGAGCCACCCCGTGACCGTCGTTAACGCGGCCACCATTTGATAGACCTGTGTACATATGACGGACGAACCAGAGTAATAATTCCTTGGGAAAAAATGAACCCAAACAAGCAAAAAATATTGGGGTTAATAGCACCTGGTTTATTTGTTGTAGCCATCCGAAGGAAGGTGATTCCCAAAATTGGGACTCGATCCGCACACCCATTGCCTGATGGGCGATAAAACGACGACATGGCAATGCTGGCGAAGGTTGGCTCGCCGAGGCAAAGCCCTCGGCCCAGCTAACGTGACGGAGCTGGTCGGCTAGTGACGCAGAAGTGTCCGGAGTAGGTTGATGAAGAGATGGCGAAGCCCCCGGTCCAGCCGAGATGTTGAAGCCTCGATGTCAGCCGATGAGTCGAAGTAGGTCGGCGTGATGGAGACCAGCTTGAAGAAGCAATAGTGCAGCCCTGTCAATGCAGGTCGTGACGTGGTCGATGCCGGCTTGATGAAGCGACCGTGCGGCGATGCCGGTATGCCCGCTCCGTGTAATCCGTGGGGCGGCAATGTTGGTGATGATTTATCCTTCACGATGCCGGACTCTTGTTCGGCTTGCTAAGATGATGATCCGAAGAAGTTGAGCTCGGCTCAACAAAGTGACGCCGTGTCTAGCGCAGGTCGGCAGCCGTGGAGTAATATTGCCAGACTGGTTTGACACCAGCATGATGTTAAAGATCATGTTCAAAAGATCTTACAGTTAGTGGGATGTGTTCGGGAACAAAACAAAATACCCCATACAAAACTTCCTTCAAAAGGGATGTCCGAAATCCTGTTCATAAAAAAGATGAACTCGGGTCGGATTCATTTTCACGCAGAAAACAGATTCGAAAAGTGATGCACTAATCGGAAGGTTCCCGGAGTTTGGACGGTCGGATCGAGCCGAAATTTTGAGAGGTGGTAGATATATGAATTCCGCAGCCGATAAACGGTTGTATCTTCCAAAGGACGTCCGAGCTAGAAGCTGTACACCACGCCCTAAACTCATCCAAATTCCCGTCCAGATTTGACAGGGCTCCGGTATATCTTGGATTGCCAGAGATTCCTCCATCGGAACTCAACGAAATTTTCCAGTGTTGTTGCAGACTCAATTCCGCACAATTCCACCAAAGCGATCGTCGAAGCGATACTCGAGGAGGTGGTGGTGGCAGATACGAGTTCGCTGTCCAGAAAAACAGCACGGTCGCTTGAGGGCAATGTTGACGTTGAGCCCCCGAGCTCCATAGATGATTCCTCTGTGATCTTGATAGAGATCGGAGTTGATTTTTGATGAAGGTCCTCGTCCGAACATGGTGATCCGAACACGGGGCGCAATTCTTGCTCGAACCAAGGTGACCAGTCGAGCTGGTGACGAAGATGCCAAAGTCGCAGTTGATCTGCAGGCGAGCCATCGATCCTCTTGTCGATCACACAGCGGAACTCTCAATGAAAGCACCAATGTCGGTGTCAAAACCCATGGATCTCGGGTAGGGGGTCCCGAACTATGCGTCAAGGCCGGATGGTAACAGGAGGCAAGGGACACGAAGTTTTACCCAGGTTCAGGCCCTCTTGATGGAGGTAAAACCCTACGTCCTGCTTGATTAATATTGATGATATGGGTAGTACAAGAGTAAATCTACCACGAGATCAAGGAGGCTAAACCCTTGAAGCTAGCCTATGGTATGATTGTTGTATATATTGTATATCTATCGACTAGCCTGGCCTCGGTTTATATAATGCACTGGAGGCCTAGGATAACAAGAGTCCTAGCCGAATACGCCGGTGGGGAGAAGTCCTTGTCTTGATCGCCAAGTCTTGTGGAATCTTCCTTGTATGCGGCAGCCGTCCGAACTGGCCCATGAGTATACGGCCACGGGGGTCCTTGGCCCAATCTAATAGATCGGGAGATGACGTGGTGAGTACCCCCTAGTCCAGGACACCGTCACTCATGGTCTTGATAACCCGACACATGTAGTAAAGGTAAATTCTCTCTATAGATATGATAAAGCTGTAATCCCGTTTACTAAGTTTGCTAGCCCATGCTTGGATGAGTTTGATAAATTTATGGCTACGCAAGAAGATTTTGATGCTTATTTTGGTAGAAAATTGAAATACAATTCAAATATGCTTGAACACTTGGGTGATTATATGGCTAATGTTAAAGGTGAACTTAAACTTATTAGTAAACATGCTTCTATGGTTACCACTCAAGTAGAACAAGTACTTAAAGCTCAAAATGATTTTCTCAATGAATTGAATAGTAAGGATAATGATAATGTTGTTAGAGTTATGACTAAGGTGATAAAATGACTCAGGAACCTTTGTATCCTGAAGGCCACCCTAAGAGAATTGAGCAAGATTCTCAGAGAAATAATATAGATGCACCTAGTCCTTCTAAAAGGAAGAAAAGGAAAAATGATAGGACTTTGCATGCTTCTAGTGATCCTATTGTTGAAACACCTGAGAATCCAAATGATATTTCTATTTCTGATGCTGAAACTCAATCTGGTAATGAACCTGAAACTAGTGATAATGTTAATGATAATGTTCATAATGATGCTCAACCTAGTAATGATAATGACATAGAAATTGAATCTGCTGTTGATCTTGATAACCCACAATCAAAGAATCAACGTTATGATAAAAAAGACTTTGTTGCTAGGAAACATGGTAAAGAAAGAGAGCCTTGGGTTCAGAAACCCATGCCTTTTCCTCCCAAACCATCCAAGAAAAAGGATGATGAGGATTTTGAGCGCTATGCTGAAATGATTAGACCTATCTTTTTGCGTATGCGATTAACTGATATACTCAAAACCAATCCTTATGCTAAGTACATGAAAAATATTATTACAAATAAAAGAAAGATACCGAAAGCTGAAATTTCCACCATGCTTGCTAATTATACTTTTAAGGGTGGAATACCAAAGAAACTTGAAGGTCCCGGTGTACCAACTATACCATGCTCCATTAAAAGAAATTATGTTAAAACTACTTTATGTGATCTTGGAGCCGGCATTAGTGTTATGCCTCTCTCTTTATATCGTAGACTTGATTTGAATAAGTTGACACCTACTGAAATATCTTTGCAAATGGCTGATAAATCAACTGCTATACCTGTCGGTATTTGTGAGGATGTGCCTGTTGTAGTTGCAAACATTACTATTTTAACAGACTTTTTTATTCTTGATATTCCCGAGGATGATAGTATGTCTATTATTCTTGGAAGACCCTTTTTGAATACTGCAGGGGTTGTTATTGATTGCACTAAAGGCAATGTCACTTTTCATGTTAATGGTAATAAGCATACGGTACACTTTTCGAGGAAACAACCTCAAGTTCATAGTATCAACTCTATTGGAAAAATGCCATCGATTATATTTGGAGGTTTCGAATTTCCTCTTCCTACTGTCAAGAAGAAATATGATATTCTTATTATTGGGGATGTGCATATCCCCGTTGAGGTAACATAGTGTTATTCGAAATTTCTCCGATTCCATGATATTCGGAATGAGTTCGTTAACAAGACTTGATCAACCTTGTTAGTGGATTCCTTTTGATGACCATGAGATGGATGAAACTAGAAGGCACAACCTTCTGTACCCCACTTTTACTTTCTGTTATTTATATTAAATAAAATAAAAACAAATATTTTTCTGTCTGTTATCTAATTATCCGTGCAATATAAAAATATCTCGAAAATAAAAATTCTCCAAATGCCTTGAAATTTAAATATGATTTTTTCTAGAATATTTGAGAATATTTGGTACAAAGAACACAGCAAGGGGCCAACCACCTGCCCACGAGGGTGGAGGGCGCCCCCCCCCCTGCCTCGTGGGCCCACAGTGGCCCTCCTCCACTTATTCCTACACCCACACACTTCATCTTCCTCCCACAAACACGAATATCCAGCTCAAGCACAAGTTCTAGCTCATCTTGCTGCCATTTTCGATCTCCTTGCTTAAAGCACCTCTCACAAAACTGCTTGGGGAGATTGTTCCTTGGTATGTGACTCCTCCATTGGTCCAATTAGTTTTTGTTCTAGTGCTTTATTCATTGCAAATTTTTGCTTCTTAGGTGACCCTGTTCTTGAGCTTGCATGTCAAATTTATATGGTCATGAGTAGTTTTGATGCATGATATAGGTCCTAGGCACTTGTAGGAGTAGTTGCTATCAATATTACTGAGTATGGTTTACCTTTATTTTGAAGTTACTAAAAATTTCTGAATTTTTTAGAAAATGATGAGGAGACTTTTGAGGGGCTCATCGAGCCAAAGCTCAAAGGAAAAGGCATCAAAGCCTAAGTATAATCTGCCTCGCACCGCGGAGGTTCGAGTGTGTGAATGGCCTTCCGAGGATTTCTTGAGAGCAGCCAGGATTTATGAAGATTTTCATGAATTGGCTCAGAATGCAAGCCTCATCGCTTTCCTCCATGACCAATGCGATCGGTATGTCTTACTCACAAATACCTTTGTGCAAAACTTTCATTTCCATTCTAGGAGCTCACCACCTATGGTGGAGTTTCATTTATATGATGAGCATAAGGAGATGTCACTTTATGATTTTTGTCGGGTTTGTTTAGTCCCTTTTGAGGGCAAGACAGAAGAACCACATCATGATGATGTGGAGGGGTTCATTGACACTATCACTGTAGGGGAAACAAGGAAGGTTTCCGATGCATGAATCACTAGCATACATTTTCCTGTTTTACGTTATTTCGCATTATTTGCTAGTCATTGCTTAATTGGTCGCGGAAACTGTGGAAACCTTAGTATCCCTGATATTATTATTTTGCTCCGCGGTTTATATGGTGATAACATGATGACCCACAAGTATAGGGGATCTATCGTAGTCCTTTCGATAAGTAAGAATGTCGAATCCAACGAGGAGCAGAAGGAAACGATAAGCAGTTTCCAGCAAGGTATTCTCTACAAGTACTGAAATAAGTGGTAACAGATAGTTTTGTGATAAAATAATTTGTAACGAGCAACAAGTAACAAAAGTAAATAAGGTGCAGCAAGGTGGCCCAAACCTTTTTGTAGCAAAGGACAAGCCTGTACAAACTCTTATATGATGTAAAATGCTCCCGAGGACACATGGGAATATCGTCAAGCTAGTTTTCATCACGTTCATATGATTCACGTTCGGTACTTTGATAATTTGGTATGTGGGTGGACCGGTGCTTGGGTGCCGCCCTTACTTGGACAAGCATCCCACTTATGATTAACCTCTATTACAAGCATCCGAAAATACAACAAAAGTATTAAGGTAAACCTAACCATAGCATGAGACATATGGATCCAAATCAGCCCCTTACGAAGCAACACATAAACTAGGGTTTAAGTTCTGTCACTCTAGCAACCCATCATCTACTTATTACTTCCCAATGCCTTCCTCTAGGCTCAAACAATGGTGAAGTGTCATGTAGTCGACGTTCACATAACACCACTAGAGGAGAGACAACATACATCTCATCAAAATATCAAACGAATACCAAATTCACATGACTACTAATAGCAAGACTTCTCCCATGTCCTCAGGAACAAAAGTAACTACTCACAAAGCATAAACATGTTCATGATCAGAGGGGTATTAATGTGCATATAGGATCTGAACATATGATCTTCCACCAAGTAAACCAACTAGCATCAACTACAAGGAGTAATTAACACTACTAGCAACCTACTAGCACCAATCCCGGACTTGGAGACAAGAATTGGATACAAGAGATGAACTAGGGTTTTGAGATGAGATGGTGCTGATGAAGATGTTGATGGAGATTGCCCTCTCCCGATGAGAGGAGTGTTGGTGATGATGATGGTGATGATTTCCCCCTCCGGGAGGGAAGTTTCCCCGGCAGAACAGCCCCGCCAGAACCCTAGATTGGTTCCGCCAAGGTTCCGCCTCGTGGCGGCGGAGTTTCGTCCGAGAAGATGGCTTATGATTATTTTTCCATCAAAAGAGTCCATATAGCAGAAGATGGTCACTGGAGGGCCACCAGGGGGCCCACGAGGTAGGGGGCGCGCCCCCCACCCTCGTGGGCAGGGTGTGGCCCCCCTGGTGAAGTTCTTGCGCTCAATGTTTTTTATATATTTGGAAAACATTATCCGTGAAGTTTCAGGACTTTTGGAGCTGTGCAGAATAGGTCTCTAATATTTGCTCCTTCTCCAGCCAGAATCCCAGCTGCCGGCATTCTCCCTCTTTATGTAAACCTTGTAAAATAAGAGAGAATAGGCATAAGTATAGTGACATAATGTGTAATAACAACCCATAATGCAATAAATATTGATATAAAAGCATGACGCAAAATAGACGTATCAAGTCCCCCAAGCTTAGACCTCGCTTGTCCTCAAGCGAAAAGCCGAAATCGAAAAATATGTCCACATGTTTAGAGATGAAGGTGTCGATAAAAATAAAATACAGACATGAGGGCATCATGATCTCTTAGAGCAGCAACTTATATAATTCTTGTCATATGATATCTTATGCTAGAGTAATAATTCAATCACAATATCAAGTACGAATCGTAAACTTCATTGAAAACTGACAAACTATAATCTCAGTCATTGAAGCAATTGCAATTTATCATAACATAGGAAAGAGTCAATGTATAAGAGCTTTTTAGCAAGTCCACATACTCAACTATCATATAGTCTTTCACATTGCTGACACTCACGCAATACTTATGGGTATGGAGTTTTAATCGGACACAGAGAAAGATAGGGGCTTATAGTTTTTGCCTCCCAACGTTTTACCTCAAGGGTAATGTCAACAGCAATAGTTCATGAAAACTCACATCCAATTAGCCATATATACCAAGATCTTTCCAACATATTGTGCTTGCCAAAGGATAAATTGTAAAAAAGGAAGGGTGAAGATCACCATGACTCTTTTGCAGTATAGGAGATAAAAGTAAAAGATAGGCCCTTCGCAGAGGGAGGCAGAGGTTGTCATGCGCTTTTATGGTTGGATGCACAAAATCCTAATGCGAAAGAACGTCACTTTATATTGCCACTTGTGATATGGACCATTACTATGCAGTCTGTCGCTTTTATTACTTCCATACCACATGATTGTATAAAGCTTATTTCTATCACACCAATCAATGATACATATTTAGAGAGAAATTTTTATTGCTTGCACCGATGACAACTTACTTGATGGATCTTACTCAACCCATAGGTAGGTATGGTGGACTCTCATGGCAAAACTGGTTTAAGGGTATTTGGAAGCACAAGTAGTACTTCTACTTGGTGCAATGAATTTGGCTAGCATGAGGGAGAAAGGCAAGCTCAAAATGTTGGAGGATCCAAGACAATATAATTTATCTCAGATGCAAGAAAACATAACCCATTATGTTGTCTTCCTTGTCCAATGTCAACTCTTTAGCATGTCATATTTTAATGAGTGCTCACAATCATAAAAGATGTCCAAGATAGTATATTTATATGTGAAGACCTCTCTTTCTTTATTACTTCCTATTAATTGCAATGACGACCAAAACTATGTTTGTCAACCCTCGATAACTTTTATTCATCATACTCTTTCTATGTGAGCTCATTACTCTCCATAAGAGTCACATGATCTCTTTGTTTCTTTTTATTTCTTTCTCTTTTCTTTTGTTCCCTTAGGATCATGGCAAAATAATCAAGCCCTTGACTCAACACTAATCTTTATTATGTAGCTCACAGACTCGGTTACATAGAAGGATAATAAAGCAAAACTCACAACTAGATCATACTAAGAACTTTTATTCTACTAGATCAAGATATTACCAAAAGGATTGAATTAAGAAAAATGGTAAAGATAAAAGTGATGGTGATACGATACCGGGGCACTCCCCCAAGCTTGGCAGTTGCCAAGTGGAGTGCCCATACCCATGTGATTATGTCTCTCTTTTCGGGGATGGTGACGTGATATTCTTGGTGATGATGCCCCTCAAGATACAGTTCTCCTCCTCAAGCTTGTTGACTTGCTGCTTCAGGTCCATTATTTCCTTTCGCAGTTTTCCTGTAACAGCCAAAGCTCCCTGCACCCAAGGGTGTTGCATAGCTACGGGAGAACCAATGCCACTCTTTTTCATATTCTCACAAGAAAGAAATCTAACATTGGAAGGGATAACCGGGTTTGGAATAGCTGAGCTCTGCAGTTCTCCCATTGTGAATCCAGCTTGGAGGCGGGAAGTGACTTCTTGATCCTCCATGGCATCTATCCTCATCAAATCAGCCTCCATCTCTTCCTCCGTTGCTGGCCCAAAGTGATCAGCATTGTTGTTTGCCCTTGGTTCCGATGCCGGATGAGACACCCGGCTCTCCCCGACTGACTCTTCAGAAGACATCTTGCTCTAATCTGCAGCAGGAACAGCTCAAAACAAAAACAAGATAATTTCGCGTGATACGGGAGTGAAAACCCCCGGGAGGTTATATAATGAATTTTTATCAACCAAAATACGTGTCCTGTAAGAAAACAGAGTCCGGAGAGCACACGAGGTGCCCACGAGGTAGGGGGCGCGCCCAGTAGGGTAGGGAGCTTTCCCGTGTAAATAGTTTTATTTCTTTTCTTTGGGGGTCGATAGGAGAAGGCCATAATTAAATTGTTGAAGTGGCTCTTATATGCATTATTGTTGATCTGACAAAAGAGCCCATATTGCCTTGTCTTCTCCTGTTTATTGAATGCGTGCAGATTCCAGCTTAGTCCAATGCACGTGCACTATTATTATTATTCACATCATTCGATCGTGCAAGTGAAAGGCAATTATGATGATATTTGATGGATTGGCTGAGATGAGAAAAGCTGGTACGAACTCGACCTCTTTTGTTTTTGTAAATATGATTAGTTCATCGTTCCTGATTCAGCCTATTATGAATAAACATGTTTGCAATGACAACTAGAGATCATAGTTTCTTATGCCATGCTTGATTAGCTATGAGTTATAATGGTTTACCTTGCGTACCAACATGCTATTAAAATGGTTATGATGTGGTATGATAGGGTGGTATCCTCCTCTGAATGATTTAAGTGACTTGACTTGGCACATGTTCACACATGTAGTTGAAACAAAATCAACATAGCCTTCACGATATTTATGTTCATGGTGGATTATATCCTACTCATGCTTGCATTCGGTGTTGATTAATTTTAATGCATGTTCATGACTGTTGTCGCTCTCTAGCTGGTCGCTTTCCAGTCTTTTGCTAGCCTTCACCTGTACTAAGCGGGAATACTGCTTGTGCATCCAAATCCCTTAAATCCCAAAGTTATTCCACATGAGTCCACTATACCTACCTATATACGGTATCTACCTGCCATTCCAAGTAAATTTGTATGTGCCAAACTCTAAACCTTCAAATAAATATCCTGTTTTGTATGCTCGAATAGCTCATGTATCAACTAGGGATGTCTGTATTTTCCATGTTAGGTGGGTTATTCTCAAGAGGAGTGGATCCGCTCCTCACTCACGAGATAAATGGCTGGTCACCGGGATGCCCAGTCCCATGCTTTATGCAAACTAAATCAAAATAATTGCAAACAAAACTCCCCCTGGGACTCTTGTTAGTTGGAGGCACTCGTTGTTTCGAGCAAGCCATGGATTGATGCTTGTTGGTGGAAGGGGGAGTATATACTTTACCATTCTGTTTGGGAACCGCCTATAATGTGTGTAGCATGGAAGATATCGTCATCTCTTGGTTGTTATGTTGACAATGAAAGTATACCGCTCAAAATATTATTCACCTCTATTTCAAAACCAAGATCTGGCACCTCTACAAATCCCTGCTTCCCTCTGTGAAGGGCCTATCTATTTACTTTTATGCTGATTCATCATCCTCTTATTAAAAAGCACCAGTTGGAGAGCACCGCTGTCATTTGCATTCATTACTGTTAGTTTACATTGAGTATGACTTGACTGGATCTCTTTTACCATGAATTACAATGTCTAGTCAGTCCTTGGTCTTTAAAGGTGCTCTGCATTTATGTTTTGTGGTCTCAGAAAGGGCTAGCGAGATACCATCTTGTTATATCATATTATGATTGTTTTGAGAAAGTGTTGTCATCCGAGATTTATTATTATTGCTCGCTAGTTGATTATGCTATTGATATGAGTAAACTTGAGACCTATGCGTTATTGCGAATGTGGTTAGTTATAATCTTTGCTGAAAACTTGAATGCTGGCTTTACATATTTATAACAACAAGAGCAAACAGAGTTTGTAAAAGTTTTTCTTTATCACTTTCAGTTTGTCAACTGAATTGCTTGAGGACAAGCAAAGGTTTAAGCTTGGGGGAGTTGATACGTGTCCAACGTATCTACTTTTCCAAACACTTTTGCCCTTATTTTGGACTCTAACTTGCATGATTTGAATGGAACTAACCCGGACTGACGCTGTTTTCAGCAGAATTACCATGGTGTTATTTATGTGCAGGAGCAAACGTACTCGGAATGACCTGAAACTTCACGGATCCACTTTTCAGAAAATAAGAAAAATACCTGCAAAAGATGAAGGCCAGGGGGCCCACCACCTCTCCACGAGGGTGGGGGCACGCCCCCCTACCTCGTGGGCCCCCTGTTGACTCTCCGACTCCAACTCTAACTCCATATATTGAGTTTCAGGGAGAAAAAAATCAGAGAGAAGAAATCATCGCGTTTTATGATACGGAGCCGCCGCCAAGCTCTAAAACCTCTCGGGAGGGCTGATCTGGAGTCCGTTCGGGGCTCCGGAGAGGGGAATCCGTCGCCATCGTCATCATCAACCATCCTCCATCACCAATTTCATGATGATCACCGCCGTGCGTGAGTAATTCCATCGTAGGCTTGCTGGACGGTGATGGGTTGGATGGGATCTATCATGTAATCGAGTTAGTTTTGTTAGGGTTTGATCCCTAGTGTCCACTATGTTCTGAGATTGATGTTGCTATAACTTTGCTATGCTTAATGCTTGTCACTAGGGCCCGAGTGCCATGATTTCAAATCTGAACCTATTATGTTTTCATCAATATATGAGTGTTCTTGATCCTATCTTGCAAGTCTATAGTCACCTATTATGTGTTATGATCCGTTAACCCTGAAGTGACAATAATCGGGATACTTGCCGGTGATGACCATAGTTTGAGGAGTTCATGTATTCACTATGTGTTAATGCTTTGTTCCGGTTCTCTATTAAAAGGAGGCCTTAATATCCCTTCGTTTCCATAAGGACCCCGCTGCCACGGGAGGGTAGGACAAAAGATGTCATGCAAGTTCTTTTCCATAAGCACGTATGACTATATTCGTAATACATGCCTACATTATATCAATGAACTGGAGCTAGTTCTGTGTCACCCTAGGTTATGACTGTTACATGATGAACCGCATCCGGCATAATTCTCTATCACCGATCCATTGCCTACGAGCTTTCCATATATTGTTCTTCGCTTATTTACTTTCCCGTTGCTATTGCTATCATCACTACAAAATACCAAAAACATTGCTTTTACTACCGTTACCTTTTGTTACCGTTATCACTACTATCATATTACTTTGCTACTAAACACTTTGCTGCAGATATTAAGTTTACAGGTGTGGTTGAATTGACAACTCAGCTGCTAATACTTGAGAATATTCTTTGGCTCCCCTTGTGTCGAATCAATAAATTTGGGTTGAATACTCTATCCTCGAAAGCTGTTGTGATCCCCTATACTTGTGGGTTATCATCGCCCAAGTTCATCGCCTTGGGGATTACCAGTACTTCTAGTGGAAAAGAAGGATGGATCATTAAGAATGGTCGTTGATTATCGTGGATTGAATGAAGTAACAATCAGGAATAAGTACCCACTGCCAATGATCAATGATTTGTTTGATCAGCTGCAAGGAGCTAAGGTGTTTTCCAATATCGATCTGCGATCAGGGTACCACCAGTTGAAGATTCGAGAGCAGGATATACCTAAGATAGCTTTTACCACAAGGTGCGGGCTATATGAGTATACCATTATGTCATTTGGCCTGACTATCACACCTGCCTATTTTATGAACATGATGAACAAAGTGTTTATGGAGTTTTTGGATAAGTTCGTCGTAGTGTTCATAGATGACATTCTAGTCTACTCGAAGAACGAAGAGGAGCATAAGGAGCACTTGTGTTTGGTACTTGGGAAGCTCAGAGAACATCAACTATACGCCAAGTTCAGCAAGTGTGAGTTTTGGTTAAAGGAAGTAGGATTTCTTGGACATGTTATATCCGGAGAAGGAATAGCAGTAGACCCCAACAAAGTCGTCACTGTGACAAATTGGGAAGCACCCACGACAGTTGGAGAGATCCGAAGTTTTCTTGGACTCGCGGGATACTACCGGAGGTTCATTGAGAATTTCTCGAAGATTGCAAAGCCAATGACGGAGTTGTTAAAGAAGGACACCAAATTCAATTAGACTGAGGAATGTGAGGCCAGTTTTCAGGAGTTGAAGAGACGCTTGGTTACATCGCCAGTGTTGATCATGCCAGATCAACGCAAGGATTATGAAGTGTATTGCGATGATTCTCGTCGAGGACTTGGAGCAGTGCTTATGCAAGAAGGAAGAGTTGTTTCATATGCCTCATGATAGCTTAAACCCCATGAGCTAAATTATGCTACGCATGATTTGGAGTTAGCAGCCGTAGTGCATGCGTTGAAGACATGTAGACATTTTCTCATCAGAAACCATTGTGAAGTATACACGGATCACAAGAGTTTGAAGTATATCTTCACGCAGAAGGAATTGAATCTCAGGCAGAGAAGATGGTTAGAGCTGATAATGGATTATGATATGAAATTGCATTATCATCCCGGAAAGGCTAACGTAGTAGCCGATGCGTTGAGCCACAAAAGTCATGTAAATACCCTCATGACCGAAGAGTTACCCAATGAGTTAGCAATAGACCTTCGCGAGCTATGTTTGGAGATAGTTCAGAGAAGTTATGTAGCAACATTGGAAATTCAGTCTACCTTGATGGATAAGATCAGAGAAGCTCAGAAGAAGGACAAAGAGATTGTCAAGATAAAGGAAAGGATGAGTAAAGGAAAGGCTAAAGGATTTCATGAGGATGAGCAAAATACCTTATGGTTTGAGGAACGTGTATATGTGCCAAATGATCAGTAGATCAGGAAGTTGATTCTGCAAGAGGCCCATGATTCGCCATATTCGATTCACCCAGGTAATACCAAAATGTATCTGGATTTGAAGGACAGCTTCTGGTGGACCGGAATGAAGAAGGATATTGCGGAGTATGTAGCAGTTTGTGATGTATGTCAGAGAGTGAAGGCAGAGCATCAGAAGCCAGCCGGATTGTTACAGCCATTGCCGATACCCGAATGGAAGTGGGATAAGCTAGGCATGGATTTTATCACAGGATTACCCAGGACTCATTCTGGCTATGACTCGATATGGGTTGTAGTCGATCGTTTGACGAAAGTAGTTCATTTCATTCCAGTGAAGACCACTTACACCAGTGCTAAGTTGGCAAAGATATACATGTAACGCCTCGAGACCGATGTGCCAGGTGTCCTCTAGTTATTCGTTGTTGTTGCCTTGTCATTGCTTGCGTGTCATGCATTGCATATCATGTCACCATGTGCATTTCATTTGCATACATGTTCGTCTCATGCATCCGAGCATTTTCCCCGTTGTCCGTTTTGCAATCCGGCGCTCCTATGTCACCCGGTGTCCATTTCTACCTCTTTCCGTGTGCGGGTGTTAAACGTTTTCGGATTGGACCAAGACTTGTCATGCGGCCTTGGTTTACTACCGGTAGACCGCTTGTCAAGTTTCATGCCATTTGGACTTCGTTTGATACTCCAAGGGTTAACCGAGGGACCAAAAAGGCCTCGTGTGTGTTGCAGCCTAACACCCCTCCAAAGTGGCCCAAAACCCACCTAAACCTCCTCCATCATCTCGGTCGTTCGATCACGATCGCATGGCCGAAAACCGCACCTCATTTGGACTCTCCTAGCTCCCTCTACCTCTATAAATAGATCCCTCCATTTCATTTTCGGGTCTTTTCCCCCGAAACCCTAGATCCCTCTACCCTTGATCTGTTTTTATCAATATGCCATATGTTCATGTTGTTTCCTAATGATCCGTGCCTCTTTTGAGGATTATCAGTAAGGATGATTTGTTAATATTGTGGTGCTCTATCCATCCATGTCTTTGTTTGCAATTATGGAGCACCCTAGCTTGAGTTAATCGAGCTCTACTTTTGCTATTTCGTGAATCCTGGCAGATTGTCTACTTGTTAGCGATTTTGCCGAGGATGTTGTTATTGATCCGTGCATGCTATGTTGTTGTTCTTGCCATGTATAGCTTATATAATATGTATTCTTGATGGGTGTATGCTTAGTTTGTCATGATATGCTCCGTAGTGAGTGCATCGAGCTCGTAAACATGCCTACTTGTTAACATATTTGCATGCTCCAGTTTTTCACCAAGTCTGAGATCTGATTATGTTTTTGCCATGTTCACATGCTTGCAATTGTATTTTCTGATCCCTTTTGGCTCAAGGTCACCAAGGGACTTTTGTTAAGTGCTTTGAGTAGCTTCATGCCATGCCTTGCCTTGCCATGTTAAGTTCCTGTAGCATATAGTTTTCATGCTCCAAAGTGTGCTACCCGATCTGAAATTCCAGGCTTGTGTTAATTTCACTAAGTCTGAAACCTGTTTATCAATTGCACTTTTGCCATGCTTGTTTGAACCTGTTAATGGATGATTTGGCCCTAGCTCAGTGTTCATCTTTTGTCAAGCATCATGAGTGGATCCCTTCCATGTATTTTCTTGCCATGTTTGAGTGCTGTAGCATAATTATCTTGATGCATTTAGATGGCTACTTGCTGTTTATCGCAGACCGATGCCATATTTGTTTTGCTTGCCATTTCCAAACTGTGCATCCGATTCCGGTGATCTTTATATCGATTTCAACCGAAATAACCTCACCTTTCCAGTGGCAATCTTGGATTTCCAAGTTGAGGCCAGGTCCAATCATTCCTTTCCCAATCATGCATATGCATCACATACCGCATCCCGCATATCATACCATGTTCATGTGTTGGTTGTTTACCATGTTGTGTGCTTCTTTCCGGTGTTTGCTTCTTCGGGTTGGTTCTGATAATGTCGCGTTTGTGAGGACCCGTTCGACTACGCCCGTTTGTCTTCTTCATGGACTCGTTCTTCTTCCTTGCGGGATTTCAGGCAAGATGACCATACCCTCAAAATCACTTCTATCTTTGCTTGCTAGTTGCTCGCTCTTTTGATATGCCTATGCTGCGATACCTACCACTTGCTTATCATGCCTCCCATATTGTTGAACCAAGCCTCTAACCCACCTTGTCCTAGCAAACCGTTATTTGGCTATGTTACCGTTTTGCTCAGCCCCTCTTATAGCGTTGTTAGTTGCGGATGGAGATTGAAGTTTGTTCCTTGTTGGAACATGGAGATGTTGTTCCTTGTTGGAACATGTTTACTTGTTGGGATATCACAATATATCTTATTTAATTAATGCATCTATATACTTGGTAAAGGGTGGAAGGCTCGGCCTTATGCCTGGTGTTCTGTTCCACTCTTGCCGCCCTAGTTTCCGTCATATCGGTGTTATGTTCCCGGATTTTGTGTTCCTTACGCGGTTGGGCTATAATGGGAACCCCTTGACAGTTCTCCTTGAATAAAACTCTTCCAGCAATGCCGAACATTGGTTTTACCATTCGCCACCTAGCCTTTTCTTTTCCCTTGGGAGTCGCGCTCCTGAGGGTCATCATTATTTTACCCCCCCCCCCCCCGGGCCAGTGCTCCTCTGAGTGTTGGTCCAACTGAGCGATGTCCGGGGCTACCAGGGGTAACTCTGGGCTGGCCTACCCGACGTCTGGCTCATCTGAGTGTGCCCTGAGAACGAGATATGTGCAGCTCCTATCGGGATTTGTCGGCACATTCGGGCGGTGTTGCTGGACTTGTTTTATCTTTGTCAAAGTTGTCTTGTAGAACCGGGATGCCGAGTCTGATCGGATTGTCTCGGAAGAAGGTTTATCATTCGTTGACCATGAGAGCTTGTGATGGGCTAAGTTGGGACTCCCCTGCAGGGATTTGAACTTTCGAAAGTCGTGCCCGCGGTTATGGGCAGATGGGAATTTGTTAACGTCCGGTTGTAGAAAACCTGAAGTTTATCTTAATTAAAATACATCAACCGCGTGTGTAACCGTGATGGTCTCTTTCCGGCGAAGTCCGGGAAGTGAACACGGTGTTGGAGTTATGCTTGACGTAGGTTGTTCTAGGATCACTTTTTGATCATAGTTGTTCGACCGTGCTTTTGCCTTCTCTTCTCGCTCTCTTTTGCGAATATGTTAGCCACCATATATGCTAGTCGCTTGCTGCAGCTCCACCCATACCTTTACCTTACCCATAAGCTTAAATAGTCTTGATCGCGAGGGTGCGAGATTGCTGAGTCCCCGTGACTCACAGATACTTCCAAACCAGCTTGCAGGTGCCGTTGAACCGAGCAGGTGACGCAACCAAGCTCAGGAGGAGCTCAATGAAGATCTTCTCCTTTGTGTTGTTTCGTTCTAGTTGATCAGTAGTGGAGCCCAGTTGGGGTCGATCGGGGATCTATGTAGCATTTGGGGTAGTCTTCTTTTATTTTGGCTCCATAGTCGGGCCTTGATTGTAACTGGTTGATGTAATGCTTTATTCATGTAATTGTGTGAAGTGGCGATTATAAGCCAACTATGTATCTCTTTCCCTTATGTATTACATGGGTTGTGTGAAGATTACCTCACTTGCGACATTGCTTTCAATGCGGTTATGCCTCTAAGTCGTGCTTCGACACGTGGGAGATATAGCCGCATCGAGGGCGTTACAAGTTGGTAATCAGAGCCTTCCCTGACCTTAGGAGCCCCCACTGCTTGATCGAATTAGCGGACGTTGTTGAGTCTAGAAAAATGTTTTGAGTCATTTAGGAATTATATACCGGAGAGTTTAGGAATTCTTTTTACTCCACAGTCCCTTCATCGCTCTGGTAAGGCATCCTGACGTAGAGTTTTGACTCTTCTCTTCTCAAATTTCACTAAAAAAAATTTAGGATCACGCGGGTATCTTGGAATCGTTCTGATGGTTTTGTGACGAGAACATTGTTCTTGGTGCCTCCTGTCATTTAGGGGTTGTGGCAGTGTCCCCGGGGGGTTGAGCTCCGAGGTGTTGTCGTCACAATTTTATCGTTGCAGTTCTGGAATACCTGAGTTTAGTTTCGCCGACATCGAAAATCTCTTTTATGCAGTTGTTGGTGAGATAACCTCGACGCCACCCAGTACTGGGGCGGGAGTTCGGGAGTATTGCCATAACTTGTATAACAGATGCTTTTTGAAGGTTGAGGTAGACGATTTCCGAAGGTTTCTTGGTTATGTGTTGAAGGATGGATACAGCTGGATGTAGGATTTGTTAGTTTGGGTGAGATATTATGCTTCCCCTGTATCCCCAACACCTGATTGCATAACCGGAAAGTTTCGGGAGTTTATAAGTGGGAATTCAGGTAGATCTTAGGATATTTTCCGACAGATGTATGATATGAAATTGGGGTTCGATGTCTAGTGGTCCGCCTATTCACGGTTGGTTTTACAGTGGTCTCGTTGTGTCTTAAAGAGTCCTTGGCTATGCCGACTCGGGGACGCTTCGTATGTCATGTGCACTGCCTTGTACATGATGGTGTTGTACGATCGAGCCCGTGTAGGCCCCACCATGAAAACTTCGGACGAAATCTCTATCATATGTTTGTTCCGGCTTATTCTGCAAGCCAACCCTTTGTTTTGTTTTGAGTTGTGGTATTCGAGTTGCTTCGAAGTCAAGTGTTGATTCCATACCTTTCTGAAACGGTGTTCTCATACTTCGATGTGAATACCAATCCTTCTTGATAATCGAGATTGTCATGTAAATCCTTTTCACCGGTGTGTTTCTCTTCAAGTGGATCCGATCATTTCAACATCTGCAAGATCAAGTATCAGTTCTTCTCAACGTTGTTTGTTTCATCCGCCCAAGCTGTCTTTGTTTTTCCCACCCTCCCACCCTTGTTTCTTCAAGGACTCAGATTTCTTAATCAAGTATCTTTTATTCATGTGAAGTCTCTCCATTCTTTTCCTTCATGTTCTTACCCGGTGATTCTCATGAAGTTTCTAACGGAGCTTCAAGTTCGTCACTCTTCACTCGTTTTTCTTCTCCGGTGGATTCAATTCAAGCTTTCGGTGTTGATCTCATATCTTTTTTTCCTCGTTTCAAATACCTTCTCATGTCGGTGCACCTCTTTATCATTCACTTCTCGTTATTCAATTGTTCTGGAGTGCTGAAGATATCTCGAAGATTCGTGCTTACACTCTGTTTTCGTCCAAGCACTTTCGAGGATGTTATCTCATTCAAGCCTTTTAATTCAACCGTTGCAACCTCTCTTTTAAATCATTTCAACGGTGTTTCTTTGAGTGGGCCCATAACCCACAGGTCTTTTCCAGGATCTTACCTGACTCTTCTTATTTTTCCCGGAGGTATTCACAAATTCTTTTCAAAGTTTGACGTAAGAATGATTTATCATCAGTCAAATGTATTCTCCAAGATCTGTCAAAAAAATTCATCGTTGGCTCAACCTCTCCTCTTTTAATCATTCCGGAGTGTCTCAATAATTCATGGTGGTGTCTCTCATCATCATTCTCTGTATTTGGAGACCGAAGAAGAGTTTCTCTCAAATCTTGGCCCGTTCTCTCAAGATTCGTTGTTCTAGCATTACGCCATCCTCTCATTATTGTTTTCGATTGTGAGATTTCTTTTCACCCATCCGGAGTAATTCAGAGTATTTTCAGTTTGATTCTCCGGAGCCCATCGTCTCATAATTATTCATTCCCATCTTTCAGTTATCATTCTCCAATCTTACCGGTGCTTCATTCAAGTGATCTCTAATCAGCTCGTGTTCTCTTCGTTCTCATGTATCTAAATCCTCTCAAGCATCTTCGTTAATTTTATAATTCTTCTCGGTGTTTCTTATCTTTTCTTCATTCATTTCCAATTCTTACGGTGGTTCATTCAAGATTTCTTTTCCTTCGTTATCATATCAATTTATTCGTTGTTCCAGTCCTACCAGTGGTTCGTCGAAGACCTTCTCAAGTTGGCGTCATATCTATCCTAATCCTTTCTTCGAGAATAAGTTGTATGCAATCCGTTTGCTCATCATCAATTTAATTGGTAAAGGAGGAGCTTAAAATAATTCTTATTCTTGATTCACCCAAATGATTAATTCCCTATTCCGGAGGCTCATCAAATTCCTGATTTCAATTGTTTCATATTCTCTTTTTCCCGGAGTTCCAAGCTCTCTCAATTTTCTTGTCATGGAGATCCATCTAATCTTCGCAAGGCTTCAATCTTATTCTTTTCATCCTTCTTTTCGTTTGGTCATCCTTTTGTTTACCGGAGTTTCTTCATGGAGGTTCTACACGTTGGTTCATCAATGATTTAATTCCTTCTCGAGGTGTTCATCAAGTTTCTTTTCGGAGGATATCAAGTTTTCTTCATCTTGCTATCCGGAGTGCAATTCTTTCTACTGTATCATTGGAGGTGGTATTATGTCATTCTTGATAATTTGAGCTCATGTTTCATGATTCACATATTGTTAAGAATGAGGTATTTTAAATCCATCAACCTATTCGTTGGAATTATCTTGGGTTCTATTTCACCTAGAGTGTTCCCTAAGGATTGTTGCTACCTATGGTGCTCATAAATGACCCAAGTTCTTCTTAAATCCTTCCGGTGAAATAAGTTTCTTGTCTCCTTGCTCATACCAATCCAATTCTTTTCTCCCGTGAGTGGCAGGTTGTCACCTCATAATTTGAGATGTATTCCATAAGACCATATCAAGCTTATTCTTTTCGTTGTTGGTTTTTCCAACAACTCCGTTCGACCCTTCTCCTAAGGATACCTTTTCAAGCTCTTTTGTAGTAGAAGTTGGCATTTTCTTCTACATTCTTTTGTCTCAATTATCTTTATGCTATTCTTTCTCCCGGAGGTCTAGTGATGTTGCTCTTTTCACTCCTCATCTCGGTTTGTCAAGATCATGTTCAATTTCTTCCATTTACAGTCGAAGTGTTGTCCAAATTATATCAGTCTTATTCCTTCTCTATCTTGTTTAAACGGAGTGTCGTGTCCTCTGCTCAAGTTCTTTTCACCGTATCAAGTCTTGCATAACTTCTCAACCGGAGTGCTGCTCGAAGTTGTTCTTCCTTGTCCCTCTTTTCTAACAGAGTGCTTTCAACTTCATTTATCTCCGTTGTACTCTTTTCTCGATATGGCTTAACCTTTTCAAGGTTCTTTGGTTTCACTCGTTTGTCAAAGAAGCAACTTAGTTTTACCTCTTCTCTTTCTCTTCCGTTGTCCCTCCGGTGCCATTCTAGATCTCGGGACGAGATCCTCTCGTAGTGGTGGAGTGTTGTAACGCCCCGAGACCAATGTGCCAGGTGTCCTCTAGTTATTCGTTGTTGTTTCCTTGTCATTGCTTGCATGTCATCCATTGCATATCATGTCATCATGTGCATTTCATTTGCATACATGTTCGTCTCATGCATCCGAGCATTTTCCCCGTTGTCCGTTTTGCAATCCGGCGCTCCTATGTCACCTGGTGTCCATTTCTACCTCTTTCCGTGTGCGGGTGTTAAACGTTTTTGGATTGGACCAAGACTTGTCATGCGGCCTTGGTTTACTACCGGTAGACCGCCTGTCAAGTTTCGTGCCATTTGGACTTCGTTTGATACTCCAACGGTTAACCGAGGGACCGAAAAGGCCTCGTGTGTGTTGCATCCCAACACCCCTCCAAAGTGGCCCAAAACCCATCTAAACCTCCTCCATCATCTCGGACGTTCGATCACGATCGTGTGGCCGAAAACCGCACCTCATTTGGACTCTCCTAGCTCCCTCTACCTCTATAAATAGATCCCTCCATTTCATTTTCGGGTCTTTTCCCCCGAAACCCTAGATCTCTCCTCTCCGCGCCGCCGGACGAAAATCGACCGGCCGGACACGTCCGCCCCGCTCCGCCCGGCCAACCATCTCCCACCACATGTCACGCCGCCGCGGCCCGCGAGGCCCATGGCCGGCCCGCCCGCGCGCACACCTGGGCCGAGCCGCGCCCCGCCTACCGTCCGACCCCGCCGCCACGGCGCGCTTCGCCGCCGCCGCCTTCACCGACCTCCCGCCGGCGACGAGCTCCGCCGGAGCCGCTCCCGCCATTTCGCCGGAGCGCCGCGGCCATGCCCTCGACGTGCCGCCGCCTGTGCCATCCGGAGCCGCCCTGCCTCGCCTCCGTCCGGTCTGGGCCGGCGCCGCCCAGATCCGGCGAGCTCCTCCTCTGCCCGGAGCTCCCGCCGCCGCCCCTGCCTTCTCCGGCGCGGATCCGGCAAGATCCGCCGCCGCCTCGGTTCGCGCGCTGCCCAAACCCTAGATCTGGAGATGGTAATTTCGCTAAGTCCCCAGTATTTTTGGCATTTTTCCTCGCATCGTAACTCTCTCATTGTAGCTCCGTTTCATGCGTGTAGCATATCAAAATGTTTGTCCCAGAGAGTACATCATTTCATCTCATTGCATCATTTTCATTTGAGCTCATCTTGATGCCTGAAATGTTGTTGGAAGAGAGCTATTTGAGTTAATTATCAGATCTGCTGCTCCAAATAGCTATTTGTCATTTTTGCCATGATTAATGTGTGCATGACATGCTCCTGAGCTCTACATGTGTTTTGTTATATGACATGCCATCTTTACAGAGGTGCTTACCATGTATTTTTGTGATGTGTGTGGTGACTAGCACAAGGTTGCAAAGTAGTGCATTCGTTAATGCTGATTTCAGGGACTTAGAATTTCACAAAGTCCTTGATCTGTTTTTATCAATATGCCATATGTTCATGTTGTTTCCTAGTGATCCGTACCTCTTTTGAGGATGATCAGTAAGGATGATTTGTTAATATTGTGGTGCTCTATCCATCCATGTCTCTGTTTGCAATTATGGAGCACCCTAGCTTGAGTCAATCGAGCTCTACTTTTGCTATTTCGTGAATCCTGTCAGATTGTCTACTTGTTAGCGATTTTGCCGAGGATGTTGTTGTTGATCCGTGCATGCTATGTTGTTGTTCTTGCCATGTCTAGCTTATATAATATGTACTCTTGGTGGGTGTATGCTTAGTTTGTCATGCCATGCTCCGTAGTGAGTGCATCGAGCTCGTAAACATGCCTACTTGTTAACATACTAGTGGATGGGGCGCGCCCGTGGCGCGCCTCCTGAACAGTGCATGTGCGGTGCCAGGTTGGAAGCGCCCATTCTGTTGTCTTTTTCTTTATTTGCTGCACAGATGCCTGTATAACTAACAACCTTGTTAATCAATGACAATAACCAAATCGTTAGAGCTGAAAGTAGATTAAATTTGGTTTAGTAGCAATCAACTGTATAGCTGGTTCAAAAGGAAGGGGACGCCACTTTTGATCATAGCTTACACTTTGTAGATACTGTCCAAAACCGGCGTAAGAAGCACACTACATTGATGTATGTACGACTCTAACGGCCTTAAGAATCACACTACATTGAGTATATATAGGTGGCAATGACGGTCAGCAACGATCTGTCTACAGGGCGGTGAATGATGAATTCTCAAAATAAAGGACATTGGAGTTGACCCGACGACGCACTCCACGACAAGCTTGTTGAGGAAGAGGTCGTCGGTAAGGCGATGCTCCCTGAGGCCTTGAAAGTGTAACGAACAGCGGAGCAGCAGTGAGCAGGCCTCCATCTCATCGCCCTGGCGAGATCGGGCGGCAAGTTCTCAAGCTTCCTCCTAGCCTGCAAAAATATGTTCCTCGCCAAGAAAGAGTTGATAACCTTGTCCTATTATCAATTCAAACGATAGCTAACCTAAAAATAATAAGAATGATGCATTCCAAATAGCAAGAAGCGTGTGCAATAGAACCAGCCCAAGTGTGCAACAACGTGATGGCAATAATAGGAAGTGGAGTGGAGTGTTGTGTCTCCTCCTCCCATCATATTCTCTCAACGCGTCACATAGCACGCCTGAATACACATCAATTTTTGGAACATAGGAAACCTGCAATGCAAAGAACAGAAGTTGTTCGCTTCTTCAGCTACCTACGAATCAAACTTTGTTCCTAGGATGCACAACCTATACAAACCACTAATTTTGTATGCTACAAACTACTGTACCTTGAAGCATAATAAACATGCATGAGCTACCTCCTAGTAACTCATAGATGGATTATTACTATGTGACAACAATATCTTCCTTATATTCACACTCGATCCAAACTAAAAAAGTTGAAACAAAGTGCAGTGAGAAACTAATCTAGCTAATAGACAATTTGAATGTTATATAAGATCTGCTGAAGAGTGGGGATCTATCTGACGCATTTTTATTCACCAAAATACAATAGATGTATTCACCGAAAGACTGTTGTGTTTAAGATTTATAAATCCATAACAGCAACAACTGAAGTGGGTCTTTGAAATTTATACTATAGCACCTTCCAATAAAATGGAAGTTCATCCTATTGCATCCAGGAAAATTATATGAAACTTCTTGCTTATTGGAAGTCCTATAAGCTGTTTCGTGATAAATACTCCCTCTTTAAACTAATATAAGACCTTTTATAGATCTCTATCTATAAAAGGTCTTATATTAGTACCACACTGAACATCCACATTTCCATCTTATTCAGCAATAATAGGCATGTATAGGCAACAGTTCTAGAGTTCAAATGAGATGCATGTATACCAGCAAGGAGGGCGAGGTGGAGATTGAGGCGGGCTATGGAGAAGCCCTCGTTTCCAACGTGGCTGTCAGCGGACTTGAAGTAGCAAGTGGCGGCAAGGGAGTGCGGCTGCATATACCAAAGGCTCTGCATCTGCAAAGTACCCAACAAAGGTACAAGTCATTAAATCAATGAACTAACGCCCCTAAAATAACTAAACAATTGAATTGCAAATAGATAATTAGCAAATACTACTTCCAGTTGAGTTTAGCTTATATATCCAAGGCAAAGAAGTAGCATGCTATAACAAAAAATTCTGGAAAACGAAAAGACGCCTGTAAAAATGAGAGGATATGTTATTCAATACCTTGTATGGTGTATGTGTGACTTAAATGTGTGTTGACAACCATCAAAAGAAGGAAGGTTATGCCAAGCAAGCTATGACAGTGACACCTAGAACAGATAAGAAGCAGATCACCATTGTGAAAGAAAGACCACTAAGATATAGCAGCATCATGATGTTGCTTCTCTCCATCGGCTCTGGACCTGATACCTGCAGCATAAAAATACTAAGAAAATGATGGCATAAGAAGGTTACCCAGCAATAGAAAAGCGGACTAATTATAGTCGACTATATCTACTTGGTTAGTTTAATGCTGATCTTTGGTTAAATTGATGTACTAAATAATTAAGAACATAGGCATATGATTTTTGTACAATTTAATTATTCTGTTGTATGCAACTTGGGCTCGCTTGCTAAGAAACTTCCAATAAATTTATCTGTACTAATTGACTCCATGATACTAACTGTATGCTATTGTAGTTGATATCTATGTTATGCATACATGTTCAGTAGAAACGTATCATGAGTAGATAAAGTTTGGTTTGTATTTCTTTACTTTAAGCAGAAAATATGGCCTTGTGTACATGTATTTCCATTCTCATACAACGGGATATATTAAAAGGAATAATCATGTGTATGCTCTAATATCTTATGCACAGTGAACTGGAGCACCTCTTCTAATTTTAGTTGTAAGTACACAAGTCGTTTTCGAGCAGGACATAATTTCTTCAGTCTACCTCTCTTTTTTTAAGACTAAAAACTATGGTTTTGTTTACTTTCATATAACCTACACTCATAGACATAATGCTAACTGAGTACACCATACCTGATCCAAAAATCTCTTCTGAAGTTGTTGGGAAAGCAAGAGAGAGCCTAGATGCAAAGCCAATCTAATCCATGTCAAAGCGCAGTAAATAATGCATAAGCGAAACAGTATTCAAAGACAATCCAGTGAACTTACATCCTTAGCTCGGTTGGATCTTGCTTTGGTATACTGTTGCTCTAATAGGAGCAATGCTAACTTCCAATCATCAAGAGGAGCAAAACTGGATAAAAATATAATTCACGCAATAGTAAAGCAATACAGAGTCAGGGAAAAAAATTGAATGCACGGTTGAACATCCTACCCTCTAACAGTAATAAAATCCCCAATAGGAACATTTCCCTTTCGAAGCTAAACGACATTCAAGGTGATGCTTCCAGTAGAAACAGAATCATGGGCAGTAGATACTATTGAAGGATCAAATATCAAACATTAAGGAGAGTCTTTTCAAAAAAACATTAAGGAGAGTATAATTCTAAAAGAAAATTGGCACAGAACATCATCAAAGCTCTGTAGGATTTGGCATGAAAGCAACACAAAGTTGAGATAACACGAAGTGATTTTAACCAAGGTAGACACTTCAGAGCAATAACATCAGGAAAGCCAAGCTATGGTTATTCCAGTGGAGAACACAAAAGGCACCAAAAAAAATATTAGCATAGCACATGGGCTAAAATATCAAGCATCATCTTCCAAGAACATTTATTCCTCTACATCGATGATGGTTAAACACCAATAAAACAAAGCCTTTCTGCAAGGTAAGTGGTATAAGCATTAAGTTCATCAACAAATCTATAAGCCCAAGCCTAGTACAAATTCTAGAAAAGTGTAACAACAGCCTGGTTGTCAGAAATTAACTATAGTTAAAACCCACTAAATATGGTTGGATATAAATTAGAAAAACTTGTTTGCTTAATAAATTAAAGCATGGTTAAGAAGTTCACTTATCTTTAATATCTGTAATCTCTACCACATCCAGGCTTCTATGTCTGAATATATGATATTTTTTCAGAGAGTTTATGTTCTGGTTCCCTAATTTTCTGATGCTCCACCCACTGTGAATCTCGAGACTCGTGCTAAAGCTATGAAACCGATAGGGGCTTACCAGGGGACAAACGGGCAATGTCTTCAATTCTCTTGGCAGCATGAACATTCTTCGAATACAACGTCTGTTCTGGGTGCTTGCATCATGGCTCCACCAATGGACACCCTACGGTTTACACCACCAATTGAGTGTCTAGCTAGGTGACTTCTTTATACTTTTGAGTCTTGGATGGATTTTTTCTTGAACCGTAGAGAGCTTCCTGCTCAGCTTTGAGTTAATCCTGGAGCTTCTTTTGATCCTGCAGTTATGCACATTTGAGGAATTCAAACTTTTGACTGAAATGCAAAAAAGATGTCGTAAGGAATTTAGATAGTAAAATGCAACTTCATAGTACCCTTTGTGTTTTCTTTCCTGTTCTTTCTTCCTTGTCCTGCCAAACGATCATGTATTCATCCAGCATTGAGAGAAGGAGTACCTGCAAAATAGTTCATGAAAAAACCTCAAGGAAGAAAGAAACACAAACACCATTTAGAAATGAAGTATGAGTAAATAGACATACGCCATCATATCATGTGAACTCTTCCTCTTTGATTCTCGAAGCAATGATTTTCATGGTCAAAACATCTACCATTCTTGCCCAAGTTGAAGAAAATATAAATCACATGAAGTGGTAACAAAAAATAAGCAGTACATCATCTGAAACTAAGGAGTACCCAGAATCTTGTCAACCAAAATCCGATCTTTCTCGGCCCTCTTGAACGTAAGATGTGCCCCACTCCTAGCATTGTAACGATTGTCATCCTAAAAATTCCTGGTAAAGGGAACAATCAATAGTCACAAAAAAAGGAGCAACAATTATCCGAAAAACAAACATGTGAAGCGCAACTGTATATAGAATTGTCCAGCATTCATACTTTGTTGTAATCTTCCAGCCAACAACGAGCTAAATCATGTAAACCTAACTCCCCTAATCAATACCTCGAGGAAATCACAACAACACCCTTTGATGCAGCACTCAGAACCTTCAGGGGACATGAAAATTCAAGCCAACAATGTATCCACCACTTGACGCACCAAAACTGCAGCTATGACTACTGGTAATGAGCATCTCGCCACGCGAGCTATAGTTTTTTCCCCAAGTACAGCCTACAGAGAGATGCGGGTCATACCTTCTTTTGCGCCCGGTCATGACGCCACGCCCGCAAATTCTACCATGGCAGTTTGTTTAGCTCAATTACTAAGATGATATACATAATAGTTTGAGAAAGTTCAACACGATATAAAATTGAATTAGGGGCATCTCAAATTACAAGTTATCTATGTCTCATGTCTCATTGACATCTTAAAAGGAATCACCAAAGTAGTTACATCATTCTTTTGGTTCTATTGCAGGTTCTTGACAAATTTCAATTCTTCATAGCTGTCCAGGAGAAAGAAAGGGGTTGGGCTCACTTGGTAGGGAAAGATGGCCTGCACGCCCGCCATGGTGCTCCTCCGTCACACCCGCAGCCTGCATAAACCAATCGCACGAATCAGCTTGAGAAATCCAGAAGAAGAAGAAGAAGAAGAGGGGAGAGGAGGAGGATGGAGGGCGTAAGCACCTTTGGCGTCTATGTGCTGCAACCCGTCGCCGGTGTCGAGGGCCACCACATCAGCAAGCACCGAGGGAAGGTTGCCGCCGTCGTCGCCCCATCCCCATCCATCCATGGGTGGGTATGGGGCTAGGGTTTCGCCCCCATCCATCCATGGGTCGGGTCAGACCTCCATGGCCGACCACAAGGACCAGGTAGACGAGGGCGCGGCGGTGCCGCTGCGGATCTGGGCGCCCCCTCACCTTGTCACGTGATACGGGGCTTTCCCTCCCTTGGAATAGAGTTGGGATAGAGATAGAAGGTGAAGGGCTGGAGCGGCGGCGCTAGGGGAGGAGGAGGCCACCGGAGGTCGGATTGGGGCGGCGGCGGGGTTGGGGTTGGGGTGGCGGCGGCGGTAGGATTGAGGATGACGAGAAGCAGTTCTCGTTTCTGGGGGAGAGAAGGATGCGTGTGGCGTGACCCCCGATCTCCTTTTCCTTCTTGCCCAATCACTAGTTCGCTATCGTGTTTTATTTTTGTCGCACCTGTGATGACGTGGCTATCACGGGGAGGCGCCCTTGATGCACACGTTAATGCTTCTCGATTTGCATGCTCCAGTTTTTCACTAAGTCTGAGATCTGATTATGTTTTTGCCATGTTCACATGCTTGCAATTGTATTTTCTGATCCCTTTTGGCTCAAGGTCACCAAGGGACTTTTGTTAAGTGCTTTGAGTAGCTTCATGTCATGCCTTGCCTTGCCATGTTAAGTTCCTGTAGCATATAGTTTTCATGCTCCAAAGTGTGCTACCTGGTCTGAAATTCCAGGCTTGTGTTAATTTCACTAAGTCTGAAACCTGTTTATCAATTGCACTTTTGCCATGCTTGTTTGAACCTGTTAATGGATGATTTGGCCGTAGCTCAGTGTTCATCTTTTGTCAAGCATCATGAGTGGATCCCTTCCATGTATTTTGTTGCCATGTTTGAGTGTTGTAGCATAATTATCTTGATGCATTTAGATGGCTACTTGCTGTTTATCGCAGACCGGTGCCATATTTGTTTTGCTTGCCATTTCCAAACCGTGCATCCGATTCTGGTGATCTTTATATCGGTTTCAACCGAAATCACCTCACCTTTCCAGTGGCACTCTTGGATTTCCAAGTTGAGGCCAGGTCCAATCATTCCTTTCCCAATCATGCATATGCATCGCATACCGCATCCCGCATATCATACCATGTTCATGTGTTGGTTGTTTACCATGTTGTGTGCTTCTTTCTGGTGTTTGCTTCTTCGGGTTGGTTCCGATAATGTCGCATTTGTGAGGACCCGTTCGACTACGCCCGTTTGTCTTCTTCATGGACTCGTTCTTCTTCCTTGCGGGATTTCAGGCAAGATGACCATACCCTCGAAATCACTTCTATCTTTGCTTGCTAGTTGCTCGCTCTTTTGCTATGCCTATGCTGCGATACCTACCACTTGCTTATCATGCCTCCCATATTGTTGAACCAAGCCTCTAACCCACCTTGTCCTAGCAAACTGTTGTTTGGCTATGTTACCACTTTGCTCAGCCCCTCTTATAGCGTTGTTAGTTGCAGGTGAAGATTGAAGTTTGTTCCTTGTTGGAACATGGAGATGTTGTTCCTTGTTGGAACATGTTTACTTGTTGGGATATCACAATATATCTTATTTAATTAATGCATCTATATACTTGGTAAAGGGTGGAAGGCTCGGCCTTATGCCTGGTGTTTTGTTCCACTCTTGTCGCCCTAGTTTCCGTCATATCGGTGTTATGTTCCCGAATTTTGCGTTCCTTACGCGGTTGGGCTATAATGGGAACCCCTTGATAGTTCGCCTTGAATAAAACTCTTCCAGCAATGCCCAACATTGGTTTTACCATTCGCCACCTAGCCTTTTCTTTTCCCTTGGGAGTCGCGCTCCTGAGGGTCATCATTATTTTACCCCTCCCCCCCCCCCCCGGGCCAGTGCTCCTCTGGGTGTTGGTCCAACTAAGCGATGTCCGGGCTATTAGGGGAAACTCTGGGCTGGCCTACCCGACGTTTGGCTCATCTGAGTGTGCCCTGAGAACGAGATATGTGCAGCTCCTATCGGGATTTGTCGGCACATTCGGGCGGTGTTGCTGGGCTTGTTTTATCTTTGTCGAAGTTGTCTTGTAGAACCGGGATGCCGAGTCTGATCGGATTGTCTCGGGATAAGGTTTATCCTTCGTTGACCGTGAGAGCTTGTGATGGGCTAAGTTGGGACTCCCCTGCAGGGATTTGAACTTTCAAAAGCCGTCCCCGTGGTTATGGGCAGATGGGAATTTGTTAACGTCCGGTTGTAGAAAACCTGAAGTTTATCTTAATTAAAATACATCAACCGCGTGTGTAACCGTGATGGTCTCTTTCCGGCGGAGTCCAGGAAGTGAACACGGTGTTGGAGTTATGCTTGACGTAGGTTGTTCTAGGATCACTTTTTGATCATAGTTGTTCGACCGTGCTTTTGCCTTCTCTTCTCGCTCTCTTTTGCGAATATGTTAGCCACCATATATGCTAGTCGCTTGCTGCAGCTCCACCTCATACCTTTACCTTACCTATAAGCTTAAATAGTTGATCGCGAGGGTGCGAGATTGCTGAGTCCCCGTGACTCACAGATACTTCCAAACCAGCTTGCAGGTGCCGTTGAACCGAGCAGGTGATGCAACCAAGCTCAAGAGGAGCTCGATGAAGATCTTCTCCTTTGTGTTGTTTTGTTCTAGTTGATCAGTAGTGGAGCCCAGTTGGGGTCGATCGGGGATCTGTGTAGCATTTGGGGTAGTCTTCTTTTATTTTGGCTCCGTAGTCGGGCCTTGATTGTAACTGGTTGATGTAATGCTTTATTCATGTAATTGTGTGAAGTGGCGATTGTAAGCCAACTATGTATCTCTTTCCCTTATGTATTACATGAGTTGTGTGAAGATTACCTCACTTGCGACATTGCTTTCAATGTGGTTATGCCTCTAAGTCGTGCTTCGACACGTGGGAGATATAGCCGCATCGAGGGCGTTACAATACATGACCAGGATCGTATGTCTGCATGGAGTTCCGAGGACCATTGTATCAGATAGAGGAACCCTGTTTACTTCAAAGTTTTGGAATCAGTTGCATGAAACTTTGGGAACTAGGCTAGAGTTCAGTACAGCTTTTCACCCGCAGACAGATGGATAGACTGAGAGGGTAAATCAGATTCTCGGGGACATGTTGAGAGCTTGTGCGCTAGATTATGGATCTAGTTGGGACGATAATTTGCCTTACGCAGAGTTCTCTTATAACAACAGCTATCAAGCCAGTTTGAAGATGGCCCCTTTCGAAGCCTTGTACGGAAGGAGTTGCAGAACACCGTTGTTGTGGTTTGAAGTTGGAGACCGACAGTTGTTTGGACCAGATTTGATTAAGGAATCGGAAGAAAAGGTTAAGCTGATTCGCGATAGACTCAAAGTAGCCCAATCCAGGCAAAAGAGCTATGCGGATTCTAAACGCAAGGAGATAGTTTACGAAGTTGGAGACAAAGTGTATCTTCGTGTATCCCCACTTCGAGGAGTTAAGCGCTTTGGAGTTAAGGGAAAGTTAGCGCCACGTTTTGTAGGACCATACAAAGTTTTGGAACGTATGGGAGAAGTTGCCTACAAGTTGGAGTTACCTGAAGGACTGTCAGGAGTTCATGATGTGTTTCATGTTTCACAGCTGAAGAAGTGTCATGCTGAGATGGCCGATATACCATTAGGAGATACAGTGCCCTTGGAGGCAATTCAGTTGGATAGCGATTTGACGTATGAGGAGAAACCAGTTAAGATACTCGAGTTTGCCAGCCGTGTTACACGCAACAAAGTAATCAAGTTCTGCAAAGTTCAGTGGAGCCACCATACCGAAGATGAAGCCACCTGGGAATGGGAGGAAGACCTATGGACGGATCACTCTCACCTATTTTCTAGCCAACCCGAATCTCGAGGGCGAGATTCATCCTAAGGGGGGTAGGTTTGTAACATCCCAAATTTTCAATTTGGAATATTATACATTAGGTCATCATTGCATATCATATTTTATTGCATTTTGGTTGATCCTAGAAATTCTACACAACTCAAGGACCCACACAGAGAGTTAGGGATTTCGTTATTTTCATATTCGAGTTTTTCTCGAATTTTGAAAAGAGGATCGTTTGATTTTAATTATTTACTCTTCGATTATTTATTTTATAAAAATAAAAGAGAGAGGATAAAATGACTTCCTCAAAATAGAGAAATATCGAAGATTTAATATTAAAATCAAATAAGATTTTTTATTCGGAGTTTTATGGCTATTTTATTTGAATTGGGAAAAAGTGTGTTTTTCAAAATTGCATTTTAGGCCCATATAAATGTTCACCTTGTCCGGCTTATTTTTAGAGGACGGGGAAAATTTATTTCGGGATTTTTGGAGTCCGTTTAGTATTTCTTTTCTTTTATTTTCTGAGCGTCAGAATTATTATAAAAAAGAGGCGAGCCGACTCCGGGCCGTAAGCGGCCAGGACTCCTCGGGCCGGCCCTTATAAGCCGCGGCCCCGAGCCCCCGACCAGCCCAAGCCGCCACCGCGCCCTAACCCTAACTCTAGCCCCGATCCGCCGTCGCCGCCGCCGCGCCGCGCCGCCTGCGACCCGCCGACGTGTCGCGCCCCACACCGCCGCGCCAGAGCGCCGGACCCTCGCCGGACCTCGAGGTAGTTGCCTCGGTTTTCGTGAGAAAACCGTTTTGGTTTTTTCGAAAACTCTAGATCCGTTTTTTATTAGATCCGGTTCGGTTTAGTTATTTAGCGAACGCCATTTTTATGTTCGTTTTAGCGAACGGTTTTCACCATTTAGCCGCAGACGGCGAACGTTCGTTCGTTAGCCTGTTCGTCAGTTTTTCTTTTTCTCGGATTTTTTGCGATTATTTTTTATCGCGATTTCTGATCTGATTTTCATTTTAGTATAACTTTTCGCTCGTTTAACAGAATAAGGCGATTCAAAAGCCTAGAGTTTCATCTTGAAACCCTCTTTTCGTTTAAACAACTTAAACAAGTTTCTGCTACTGTAAAATTTGACTTTAGTCCAGATTAGTAAACGGATCTTGTTTCTTTTGTCGTTTGAGTTTTGTTGCTTCATTTGATTTGATTCTTTTTGCAAACCGGAGTTCTTAAGTTGAACTTTCTAGTTAGATCTCTTATTCGAGTTTTACACGTGCCCTTGCTTGATTGCTTATTGTATGCTTGTTTGTTTGTGATAGAACACCCAGAGTGCGAAGCGTGCTACTATGAATCTCTAGATTTTGCGGATCATCAGCAAGGCAAGTAACACTTTGATCATACCTCTTACTACCCAGTTTTTATTGCATCAGATCAACCCTCAAACATTGCATGGTTAGGATCTGAATTAAACTGTGGGTTGGGAAGTAGTTGATGAGGTAGGAACCTATTACCCTGTTTATTATCAAACCCTGGGAGTTACTTCTATGTTATGCTTATACTGCTATGCTATACTCGTAGACGTGGATTGGGTTTGAGAGTTTTCATGACAGATGTGAGTATTGTTAATTAATTGTTCAATTTAAGGTGGCAACTTTAATACACATCTGGGTGGATTGAGGCACCTGGGGAACCCAGTGATTACCTGTATTTTTTGGAAATCCCGGGGTACCGTGTGATTCTCCTATGGACTGCCACCAGGCTCAAAGGGATCATAAGATTATTCATACTGAAAACTTCCGTGTGCGGTCACATGCTAGTATGGGCTCTAGCATAGTTGATTAAGTTGTGTGAACTCTTACAGTGGTAGACTAGCAGATGTAGGGGGTGTAGGTGTACCGGTCTACCCATCGTAAGGTGCTAACGCTTCTGAAAGACTGTGTCTCGGTCATCCATTTCTCAAACATTATGTAGTGCGAGAAATCCAACGGAGGAGATCGAGTCTTGTGGGGAAAAGTGCACAAACCTCTGCAGAGTGTACAAACTAATCATGGTTAGCCATGTCCCCGGTTATAGATATTTTGAGTATCTAGTTCTTGGATTATCATGTGAATCTCATCACTCTAAATTAATTTGATTGGGTTAATGATTACTTTTAATTGGGATTGAGAGGGGGTTTACCTTCTCAATGTTTTCAACCAACTTTGTAGCTAAATAAAATTTATTCCTTTGCAGTAGGGAAAAAATGGCTTTACGCAAAACATATCAACCATACAGCCTCCACCACCCATATATGCATATAGTGATAGCTTTATTCTGTTCATTATTCTCTTGTGCTACCTTGCCAGCATATTCTATGTGCTGGCCCGTTTTCGGGATGCAACATATCATGTTGCAGACTTTTCAGACGACGAGTAAGGAGCCTTAGGTCGTGGTCTTTCACTTAGTGATGCCGTTGGAGTTGATGGACTCACTTTATTTTTCAAGCCTTCCGTTGTTATCGTATTAGATGGCCTTAAGCCATATTTATTGTAATAAGTTCTCTTTTGAGACATTCGATGTAATAAGTGTGTGATTGCCACTCTGATATAAATCCTTCAAGTACTGTGTGTGTCAGCATTACCGATCCAGGGATGACACTTATACACAGAGATCAGACTGCTTGAGGTCTGGTCGCTACAACCGGACGACGAATATTATCATTCCTTGAGCATGTTAATATTACAACCAGCTAATTGTTATATAATTTTGTCATATCATCTATAGTTAAATTTATAGTCGGCAAGTACAATACTTAGATGTAAAAATATGCTACTTTATTGATATATGGCCCATTTCGCTTTCTCACACTGTCTCTAGGAGCATGTGTTGCAGCTCATTGTTAATCTATAGCCTGATTCTCTACTCTTTCCTCACATTCAGCAAAAAATAATATTTAAAGTTGTGCCACCCACCTACGTCATCTTATTTGGCTCTTAGTAGTCAAAAGATCAGAATTCAAACAGTGGCTACATCTTATTGCAAAAAAAAGCATGACTTTTAGAGAATCTACAGCTGGACGCCTCAAACTGGTCTCAAACGCCCCGACGGACGGAATTCTCACTGATTGGACAAAAAAAGTCGACCCAGTCGGGCGCCTCAAATCGGCCCCAAACGCCCGGGCTGTCCGGCACCTGCCATATCCAGCCATAAGCTGGGGCGGATATGGGGAGGCCCGAGCACGCCTGGGCGTGTCTGTCACGTTAGCCCAACCCATGCTGCCCCACCACTACCCCACTCCGCCCTCATAAAAAACACCACGCAGAGCAAACCCTAGCTCACTTACTTCACTTCGCTCTCTGCTACTTTTTGAGCTTGCGTTGGTTTTTCCCTTGAAGAGAAAAGAGTGATGCATCAAAGTAGAGATAAGTATTTCCCTTAGTTAAGAACCAAGGTATCAAATCCAGTAGGAGATACAAGCAAGTCCTCAATCTATGCACCTGCACAAACAATCAAACACTTGCACCCAACGCGATAAAGGGGTTGTCAATCCCTTCACAGTCACTTGCAAAGGTGAGATCTGATAGATTTATATATAAAAATTACTAAAACGTAAGACAAAGTAAAAGTAAATAAAATGCATCGAGATATTTTTGGGTTTTTTGGTTTATAGATCTGAAAATATATAATGGAAAATAGACCCGGGGGCCATAGGTTTCACTAGAGGATTCTCTCTTGAAGGCAAATAATCCGGTGGCTGAACAAATTACTGTCGGGCAATTGATAGAAAAGCGCAAAGTTATGATGATATCCAAGGCAATGATTATGCATATAGGCATCACATCTGTGTCAAGTAGATCAAAACGATTCTGCATCTACTACTATTACTCCACACATCGACCGCTATCCGGCATGCATCTAGAGTATTAAGTTCATAAAGAACGGAGTAACGCCTTAAGTAAGATGACATGATGTAGAGGGATAAACTCAAGCAATATGATGAAAACCCCATCTTAATACACTTGATGCCAACAATACAATACGTGCCTCGCTACCCCTACTTTGTCACCGGGTGAGGACACCGCAAGATTGAACCCAAAACTAAGCACCTCTCCCATTGCAAGAAGAACCAATCTAGTTGGCCAAACCAAACTGATAATTCGAAGAGAAATACAAAGATATCAAATCATGCATATAAGAATTCAGAGAAGATTCAAATAATATTCATAGATAATCTGATCATAAATCCACAATTCACTGGATCTCGACAAACACAGCGCAAAAGAATATTACATCGGATAGATCTCCAAGAACATTGAGGAGAACATGGTATTGAGAATCAAAGAGAGAGAAGAAGCCATCTAGCTACTAGCTATGGACCCGCAGGTCTATGGTAAACTACTCACACTTCATCGAAATGGCAATAGGGTTGATGTAGAAGCCCTCCGTGATCGAATCCCCCTCCGGCAGGGTGCCGGAAAAGGCCCAAAGATGGGATCTCACGGGTACAAAAGGTTACGGCAGCAGAAAAGTATTTTGGTGGATGCTTCTATTGGTTTGGGAATATTTCTGAATTTATAGGCCAAAGATTAGGGTTGGAGGACTCCCGTGGGAACCACAAGCCGAGGGGGCGCCCCCCAGGGCGCGCCCTGAGGGCTTGTGGATCCCTCGGGACTCTTCTGCCTTCCTCTCCAAGTCCTACGTGTGTCTTTTGGTCCAAGAAAAATCATTATAAAGTTTTATTCAGTTTGGACTCCATTTGATATTCTTTTATATCAAACTCAAAAATAAGGAAAAACATAAACTAGTACTGGACTCTGGGTTAATAAGTTAGTCCCAAAAATAATATAAAATAGCATATTAATACATATAAAACATCTAAAACAGATAATATAATAGCATGAAACAATAAAAAAAAATATAGATACGTTGGAGACGTATCACTCTCCAAATCTTCTCGTGCCTTTCCTCAATTCAAGCCCATCCACTTCCGCATCCACCATGTCCAGCTCCGGCAGCGGTGAATAGATCCTGTTATGATTGGGACGCATTCCGCCCTGATGTGGCGGGCACGAGGAGGATCTAAACCTTCGCATCACGCTGCAGCACTAGTGGGTGGACACGAGCGGCATCTCTGGCTCTACTCCATCCCTTGTCAAAGCGGATAGCATTATGGAATTGATTATATTCGTAGAAAAAGCACCCCTATTTAATAAGTCCTCGGAAATGATCTCATCTAGACGCCCGCCGCCGCAACGCCGATGCTGGTGTGGGCCCGTCGCGCCGCCACGTAGAGCTCTGCGAGGTGCACCCGCTCCGCGCCTCGTTCCTAACCCTCGAGTCACTACTCCGCAAAGGCAGCAGTGGGTTTTAGTGCCTGCTCCGTCGACGCCGTGGACGCGCTCGCCTAAATCGGAGGCCCGTGTCGTCCTCTGCGAGCGGTAGTGGGCTAGGGAGATGTGGGTGGTGGCCTCGGATGCGGTCGCATGGTCCTCCCGCCGCCGTGGGCTGCTGGTGGTGCCCGATGATGGGGTTCGCCTCCTTGACTGGGTCTGTTGCCGCTCTCTTACGACGGCGGAGACGGACGCCTGCCAACTCCATCGAAAAAACACAAAGACTCCTCCTCCCCCCCCCCCCCCCAATATCATTGACGACTCTGAAAACGATGGCTCCGACGACGCACCTCTTGCTGCCTACCCGGACACCTACAAATAGCGCCGGTGACCGGAAGGGCAAAGAGCTGGCGAGGAAGTGGTGAAGCACGCCCTCTCTAAGTGTTTATTTCCGTTATTAGTAATCTAGTTTAGAACATATGCGTTGATTGTGTGGATCATGTGAACTATGGTGATCTTTTGGTTATCGGTATGTGGATTATGTGCATTTATATGACCGTTTGATGATCTACATAATTTAGTTTCATGTTGTGTGCTTTAATATGAATATAAAGTATCGGATTTGAGATACACGACTGTTGACACGTCGATTTAAGTATTGTCCGATCACTCTCCGCGGACGCGTTCGGACGCCCCGTGGATGTTATTCGGTGCCGGATTTGGGAAGCCCTGTTTTTGTCTTACAAGTGGGCCCCACGACATGTCGATGCCATGTCAGCTATATACGGCCATGCCAGCTATATACGGTGCTACGTCGGCGCACTTTTACGCCCGCGGATGACATTAGCACTGTATTTCGTGAATAATTACGTCGGCGCACTTTTACATCCTCATTTAAAAATAAAAAAAATAGCACTGTATATACACATTCATGCCAAGTTGTATAACCAGTTTTAGTTTAGTGAATTTTTTCAAGTTCAGAAACTGAATATTCGTGACAAGTTTAAGCATCAGCTTTATTTACACGTAAAAGTCTAAGCAAATCGCTGCTGATATCGACTAATTTCGGCACCAAGTGCGCAATTTACGTGCGTCTGCAGACGTCTGCGCACACGCAATAAGGCCAACTCCACCGCACGACCTCAAACGGACATCCGGATTGGCCAGATTTTGTCCCTTTGGGGCGCCGATGGGTTCGCCCGTGTCCGTCTTTGTCAGATGGGTCTAGCGTGCGCGCACCGCGCGGCCGCACCTCAAATCGTGTCCGGGGTGGACGTGAATAAAAGAAATATTAAAACTAAAACGAAATAACTAAAAAACTAAATAAACACATTTTAAAAAAACATAAAATATATAGGGGGCGGCCACAAAACGGCCCAGTTTCCACCACCACTTAAAAGGCCCATTTTTCATAATTAACATATAAAACAAAATAAAAAAACGCCTCCGCCTCCCGCGCACTCCTGCCGCGCCCGTCGGTGCCGTGGCCGTCGCCGTCTTCACTGACCGCCGGTGTCGTCGTCGTCGCTGACGAGGTCGACGTACTCCGGCGGCGTCCACAGGTGAGCCGGAGGTGCGTGGTGGACGGGGGCGGGCTGGACGGTGGCGTGGGGCAGTGTGGATGACGACCCGTCCACGCTTCTCACTTAAAGAAGGACGGCGACCGCTCGACGTGCGGATGACAGGTGGGGCCGCCCGCTCGTGCGCATTGATGTGGGTGGGTGGGAGGTGGGTGGCCGCCTGCCACGCGGCCCCGACGCGGACGAGCGTGCGTCCGTTTGGTATCCGCCGCGACCCAAACCCGGCGCAAGTTTGTGCTCGAAATGGGTTGGTCCGGATACAAAACGGACAAGATGGGTCCGGACCATCACGCGCTGGGCCGCCTCCTTTATCCCTTTTACCCCAAACGAACGAGGCCGGACAGAATAGGGTCGCACGATGGAGTTGGCCTAACACGTGGGATAGTGGGATCCGATCCCAGGGTCAACCGCCAAGTCTTCCCACCGCTATCCTCCCATCCCCCCTCCCCTCCTCGTCCGACCATCTGCGCACGCCTACCCAGCCAGCCCACCGTGCCCCGGCGACGAGGAGCACGAACACGTGTGGGCCGGCCTCAACGCCGCCGATCCCCCCAAAAATAATCCCCGGCGACCACCCCCGCCTCGACACGACCCCCCACCCCCTGACACACGGTCCCACGGCACGAAAGGGATCCGACTTCCAAGTGGGGCCCGGCGAGGGAGGAAAAAAGAGTGAACCGCGCCGCTCATCGCTCCCCCCTTTTAAACGCCGGGCGAAGAGGAGGGAGACACATTCAAGTCCAGTTCGTCGGTTGGTGGTGGTGGCGTGCGTGCCTGGGCGACTCTGCCTCAAACCCTCGTCAGGTCCCTCGATCGCCGCGCTCGAGTAAGCGCGAATCGCTCTCTGTATATCCATCGATCTGTATTTCTTAGACTCTCCCGGTTGTTCACGTTCGATTCGATCGGAATCTGACCGCGACCGGGGGAGGGGTTCTTGATCCGGTCGCCGTACCGATCCTTGGATCGGCCTCGCTCGACTCTGCCCCAAGTCCCCGCCGCGCGGGCTGCTCGTCGATTGGACAGATCTTCTCCGTCCGGGTTAGGATTTAGGGGGCATCCCTTCCTGCTCTCGTTTTCTCCGTCCATTCCTGGCTATTATCCACCGGATTCTACCGGATTAGGATTAGGATTTATGCCCCAATAGTAGTAGGAGTATGACCATCTGCGATTCACTTCCCCAAATGCGATTATTCACAAAAGGGGGAAGAAAAGTCTATCCGGTTGCTCCTTTTCTGGTGAAGCCTTTGTTTTTTTTTTGTTATTATATTGTTGCTAGTATTGCAGAATGGCTTTGCCAAGATAGTCTAAAGTTGCGATCAAAAGTTTTGGCGTGTTTACCTATTTGTATATAATAGTACCACTTTTAGGATGGCTGGGCTGGGTTCATGTAATCGAAGTCGTTATCCTTGTCGATTGTGCACAAATAATTGTAGGACGATGGGTTGAGACTGACAACGCTCTTAAAATTCAGGTTGGTTATATAGAACTGAAGGGAGGTAAGGTGAGTATAAGCATCAGAGGGAGTACATAGCATGAGTAATACCAGCGGCGCACGGCGTGCCGCAAGGAGGCAATCGCTGGATGGATCTGCTGATAAAGTTGTTGTGGACTTGGATGCAAGCTCGCCGGTGGCGGGGAACCATCATGGGCTCTCGGTCTTCCCTGGTGCACGCACATCGCCTATTGATGTGGAAGCTCTCGATGATGAAGTGCAGGCCCTATCGCCTTCACAAGTGCCTCCCCCGGTAAATTTCTTATCCTCGTCTTTTAATGATGCACCATGCACTTCACTTTTCAAGAATAAAATGTTATGCCATTGGGTCCGTGGTGATGTTTAAGAAACAGAGTCTGTGTATGCACCACTTACTAGTGTTTAGTGTACTTCTTGCTCAGGTTTTCCTGCTAGGAATTTATCTATAATCATGGATCAGTTTTATCAAACTACCTTGCATTTTGCAGGGGGTGAACCGGAGAACTAGAGGGCAACCTGTGACACAATTTTCTCTGGATGAAGATGCTGTCCTGGAAGGTAAGTTCATTACTTACTACATATTGCACTTGATAGAAATGTTTGGCTTCCAACATAAAAGAATTTGGGTATAAATTCTTCATCAGTTTTGTACGAGTTCTGTTGGTAGATTCTTCTAGAACTGTTGAAACCATGAACAACATGGTACATTGCTGGGATCTTATCCATAACATGAGGACATCTATTTTTCACATGTTGAAACAATCATAATAATATAAGCTGCTGAAAATTAGACTCATTGTTTGACGTTTTCTTCTTCGAATTTCCCATTGCAGAGAATTGGAGAATTATAAGGCAATGTGCGACACCATTTTGTCTTGATGAAGATGCTGCCATGGAAGGTTAGCTACATATATTGCACTTGATAGAAATGTTTGGCATCCAACATGAAAGAATTTGGGGATAAGTCTTCATCAGTTTAATATGAGTTGTGTCGATAGATTCTTCTAGAACTGTCAAAATCATGAACAACACAGTACATTGTTGGGTTCTTACCCATAACATGAGGACATCTATTTTTCATATCTGGAAGCAATCATAATATAAGCTGCTCAGAATTAGACTCATTGTTTGACGTTTTCTTCTTTAAATTTCCCATTGCAGAGAATCGGAGAACTAGAAGTCAATTTTTGACACCACTTTATCTGGATGAAGATGCTGCCCTGGAAGGTTAGTTTATCATATACTGCACTTGATAGAAATGTTTAGCTTCTAACATAAAAGAATTTGGGAATAAATTCTGCATCAGTTTAATATGATTTGTGTTGATAGATTTGTCTAGAACTGTTGAAATCGTGAGCAGCACAGTATATTGTTGGGTTCTCAAATGTGGAAGCAATCATAACATAAGCTGCTCAGAATTAGACTCGTTGTTTGAAGTTTTCTTCTTCGAATTTCACATTGCAGTTGTTTGTTGTAAGACAATGCATGTGTATGAACATTGAATCTGGAAAGCTTAAGTACAAGATGTAAACATGTTCATCATATGCTATCTGATTCCGAGTCAATTTAGATTAATCACAACTTTGTCATTCTGCTTTATGATTTACTCAATCAGTACTGTTTCATGTAGATAATGCAGCTATGCCTTCTCATAACACGTGGAACAAACGCCAAAGGGTTGCGCCTTTGATATGTCTCTCCCCAGAAAGGGAAGAAGGGTCCAGCCTGCAGGTAAAATCTGTAATTTTTTAAGGGAACACTTTCACAGCTTTAAGACACCGTGTAGTTGCTACTTAGCTGCTATCTACCTTGTCCTCTATGTATATAGCAGCTGCTTGGTATATGCTTGTCTTTATCCTTCCTGTAGAGTTCTGAGATATCCTGCCCTTTTAGTGAATTACGAGTGTGAAGGTTCTTTGATTTAAGTAGACAATATTTTTCTTGTTCTGTTACTAGCCATAGATAAATAATAAGACACTCATATGTGTAATTTTGTGATGATGCCATATAGGTCTCTTAATATTGTTCTTGGTAGCTGCTAACTGTAAAGATTTTAATTTTGCACCGACAAGTTGGCAACCGCTAAATTTCAAGGACCATCTTACCTTGTGTAGCATAGATGCCATGCATTGATATGGTTACGCAGTACGCTAGAGGATATGTTGGAACAAGGTAGAAGTTCCCCTCCATTTTTCTCCATGCGTTTGAACCTTGTGCCCAGTTCTTGTTGGCCTTACTGCTTACAATTTTTGTTCAACTATAACTGTATGTTTCCGTCTCGGCAGTCGAACAATGCGGTGCAAATTAGCCAAGAGCCTGCTAAGGTGGTGGTTCCAAAGGAACCGAATTTCACTTGCCCGGTGTGCCTTAACAAGCTGGTGGAGCCTTCGACAACAAAATGTGGCCATATCTTCTGCGCAGAGTGCATCAAGCAAGCCATCCAGTTTCAGAAGAAATGCCCTACTTGCCGCAAGGCCCTGAGGAAGAACAACTTCCATCGTATTTACCTTCCGAACTCGGATGGTTAAGGTGAGCCCTTCTGCCTATCTGCAGGTTTTTTTCACCTGGGCACACTCGTCAAATACAGTGCCGTTGGACTAACATCTTCCTGTGAAATCTGTTTTCAGGTCAGCATCGGATCAATCGCCAAAGAGTATCATCACATAGATTATGGTTGCTGAGGAACCTGTAGCAGGTGCTCAGATGAACAATTGATTAAGTTGACTGCTGTACGTATCATTAGATGGTTGGTCTATGATGTAACTGAGATTAAGCTTGAAGCTGAGATAAAACAGTGGATAGCATCTTCAGTATTGGTGTGTTCTTATGATGTGCCCCCGTGTGTTACGTTTCAGTCCTGATCAATGATGGGCTCGTCGACTACCACACCGCTGTAGGCGGCATAGCTGAAAGGGTAGATTGCCCACTCGGGTCTGGTGTGAGGTCACCGGCTGTCATGCTTACAGGAGTGCCGAGCTTTCTACCGCGGGCTTCTGACGGGCAAACATGGTCAATGCTGGAGATGCCAGATTGCATAACAGAAAGGCCAGTGATGGGCGCCGGCGCACCGGCCCAAATTTGGGCCGGTCCTAATCCCACCGTACGATCAGATTCCCTATAACCGTCTGATGCGCTTATTCCTCGTCCCCATTATCTGCAACCAGAAAAAAAAAACAAAGCGATCACATCTCCGCGCAAAAAAGAGGGTCGAGGTCAACGCCCGCGTCAGATCATCCTCCCCCGCCCCCGTCAGATCGTCCTCCCCTGGCCACCGCTCTAACTGCATCACGGAGCTCGTCGCCGCCGCCGTAGCCGTCGCAACTCGCCGTCATCACCGTTGAAGCTCCTCGCCGTAGTTGTTCCCTGCCTCGCCGTCGTGGGTTGCAACCTTGTCCGTCGTTGTTGTGGCCATGTTCGTCGAGCTCTGGCAGGGTACTGCCCATGGCTGCCGGGTCTGTGCCGTGGTCGGTTGAAGCAATCGTCAAACACGGTTGTAGCACCCCTCCATAACGGTTGTAGCACCCACTCGGACAGTGCTCTGTTCGTTGAGCTCCGGCGAGGGTAACCGCCCTTGGCCGCTTGGACGGTGCCGTGGCAGGTTGAAGCAATCGCCGACCACGGTTGTAGCACCAACCATAACGGTTGTAGCACCCCATTCAATCATAGCTCCAGCAAAAATAAGATGGTTCTAGCAAAAACATGGTTACAACAAAACAAAGGTACGGTTCCAGCAAAAACAGAGTATGGTTCCAGCAAAAAACATGGTTTCGCATAGCATTGGCAATGACCAAGAAAACAAAAAAAATACATGGTTCCAGCAAAAACAAAGTATGGTTCCAGCAAAAACAAAAAAAAATGGTTTCGCATAGCATTGGCAATGACCGACAAAACAAAAAAAATACATGGTTCCAGCAAACAAAAAACATGGTTCCAGCAAAAACAAAGTGTGGTTCCAGCAAAAACAAACAGATTGCCGTCGCTGGATCGCAGCAAAAAAATTGGTCCGTTCCAGCAAAAAAACTGGGTCGCCGCCGATCCGTAGTTGCCGGCCCCAGCAGCACGCACCACCGTTTGCAACATCCCGGCGGGCTGCTCCCAGCGCGCACCACCGGTGCTGGCGTGTGGGTCTTGTAGCTCTCATCCAATCCATCCATGGTGATGTTTGCTAGATGAAGAAGATGGGGGAAGCAGGAGGGTTGTGGAGAAGAGAGCGATGGCGGAGGAGCAGCACCGGAGACCAAAGCGTGTGGGGGAGGAGCAGCATCGGAGACCAAAGTTTGGGGCGATGGAGCGATGGAGCAGCGTGAGAAGAGATAGATGAGAGGAGGAAGACGCACGGGAAGAGAAATGAGTGGACGAGAGAAGTCCTGGTGAAGATAAGAACGAAAGAAACAAAAGCGGTTGTGGGCCAATAGAGAAAACGCGTGGCGCAACACAAGGGACCGGCGCAGTGTTCGGCCGGTCGACCGGCACGCAACGTTTCCCTAACAGAAATGGTACTAGGTTTCAGATAAATGGAGTAACTCTAAGAAGAAGCCAACAAACAGGGCTCAGGTTGAAACAATTTCACTTGGGTTTTGGATGATGCAGAAATCAGATGCCAAGTATTACAGACTACCCCCTAAATAACTTGCGCCTAATCACCTAACAATTTATGTCATCGAAGTCCCGGGGCATTCCCTGGATCTTGCCTTCGAAGATGTTTAGGGTTACGGGGTTAACACAATCCAGATGATAAGCGTTATAAGGTGGTTAAACGGTCAGGTGTCAGATCAGCCTTCAGGCCTTTGATGGCAACTTGTTCATCACAGGGATGATCTTGTCCTCCTGGAGGCCCCTTTGAGGATCAATCTTGTAGGTGTCGTAAAAGTCCAAGATTTCCATTGAGATATTCTTAACCTGAGTGTTGAAAAGGAGTGTCGATCGTTAATATGAGGACATAATGAAATTGCCAACCGATGGGGAAAATATCAGAGGAACGCCTACAATGTTCATGTCAACGCGGAGTTCTTCAAACCACGAGGTTGTGTCCTTATCTTTAAGAACGCTTGCAATGTATATGCAGGCCAATGCAATCATATAAGGAGGATATATGAGAATGAGATCCATCTTGTAAGTATCATTGACAAGGCCCCTGCAAGTAACAGTGTCTTATCAACATAGATATAGGTCGTGTATGACTGAGCATACCATAAATCAGAAATAAAAAGTATTTTCACTTATATTTGTTGTCCCCGCTATTCCACATAAAAGATATTTATCTCGTCGTACTACTATACTTAAGTGAGAAGGAAAACACGGTAGAGGCATTTGTATTATCCCCACGGTCCTGCATTCCTAACAGGAATGTTCCAGACATATGGAATGTAAATGTTCTTCATTTAAATGAAATACATGTGCAGACAAATTCTAAAAGGGGGCACTAAAAGGGCAGTCCATTTGCTCCGACTAAAATCACTCATAATAAAATGATTCAAAAAAGAGAAGGCTAATTTTAACAACCACTATCACTAAAGTATATCAAAGAACTTTTCTTGCATATGACAGAATTCAACTTCCATCCACAAAAAGAAAAACAGTACACGGTGTGACTAAAATTAGAAAGGACGACAAGTTCCATGGCAGATTAGCAGCACGTGGTCCTCAATATGATACCACATTCTTATTCAAGAAGATATGCTTACCAGGCAAATTGTGTCAGATCTGTTATGCCAGCATCCTGCAATAACCTGTAAAGCAGAACATCTCTCAGTGCCATTGCAGAAAAGCTTCAATTCTAGTGGAAATGTCATTGCTATTGAGATGATAGGGGAAACAAAGCCATACTGTAGAAGAGGACGGTATGGATGGTAAACAACCAAATAATAGTCGAGTGCTTCCAGGAGCTTCATTTCCATTTCAAGGATATCTTTGATTTCAAATCGGTACTTGTCATCAGAACCTACAATTTAGGGGAAGGAGAATAAATGGTTAGTAGGCTGTGCAGCTCTTCCAGCCTTCCAGGTAAGCATGGGTCTATCTATATGATCAGGAGACTCACCACACATCTTCTTGATGTAAAATACAAGAAGCCTTGCTTGCACTGTGCTTTCCTCTACCTTTGATGCCAAATACAAACAAGCTGGTGCTACCAAACGAGGATCATACTCTGTCATGCTCTTTCTGTAAATAGACTCGGACGTAGTTCTGAATTATTATTATTTAACTGGAAACACACAGTTCTGAATGCTTAAGTTCCATTAGAAAAGGAATTGTGTAGAAACAGGCAATGAATATGATCCTTCACATCCAATATTTGCTGACAGAAAATACAGAAACACGAGTTTGATGCTTGAAGTATACTATTTGTAAATTAAATTTTAAAGATTTCTGGTTGAAGCCATCATACCAATTCTGATGGAAGCAAGTTTATAAGAACCTCACATCTACAATCACACAAGTTCTGAATGAAGCTAGGTGAATTATAGAGTTCTGAATGAAGCACACAAGTTTTCACGGAAAATTTTGAGAAATAGCTAAACATGTACAATCACGGCATACTGTTCTTACTTTTTTTAAGTAAGTATACTGTTCTAACTGCGCTGTAAGTTGGTCATTTTACATCATAAGAATATACTTGCTAATTTCTTAGTAGCACGACATCTATTACAGACTAAAAAGTAATACCATGTTCTCATTTCTCTGGCTAGTACAAAATAGTCAAATTCAGATAGCAAAATTAGAAACCAGAGGGGCATTCTTTCTCTCTGATGCATTATTATTAAATAGATAATCATACCTTGTGTAGACACGCCTGAAGTATGTGATTGCAGTAGCTATGACTCTGAGATAACAATGATTTAAGATCGTCAGCATCGTGAGTTAATTCCAGATAGGTCTACTGGAGAATGGACAACATATCATAAACTGGATAAGTGAGCGATTCAGTAGCAGACATTAAAAAAACTGGAGTAACGGATATGCAGTAGCACCCATTAACAAAAATTGCAGCACCCTACATATAAAGGAGATGGGAATGCTGCTGGAATTTTTTTCCCTTTTAAAAGCAGTTAGCTTTCGGTATCACTATTTCAGTCTTGAAGTTTAACCAAACTCCACAGAGAAGTTAGAAATAAGAACTTCATGAGGAAAAGAATAAATAACACCAAGCAATGTAATGTGCCTCAGGTAGTAAACCAGCAATATACTCCCTCCGTTCCTAAATATTTGTCTTTCTAGACATTTCAAATGACTACTACATACGGATGTATGTAGACATATTTTAGAGTGTAGATTCACTCATTTTGCTCCGTATGTAGTCACTTGTTGAAATGCCTAGAAATACAAGTATTTAGGAACGGAGGGAGTATATGCCAATATGTTAACTTTTTTAGATACAAAGGTACCCACTTCAAGAATGTAACTGTACGTATTACTGTAGAAGAAAATCCTGCTATGGTCTAAAGCAAAAAACGCGCAAGTTTGTTTGATCATTGAAGTCTACAGATATCATACACAACTATAAACAAAGGTACAGTTATGGAAATGGAACAATGTCTCTAACCTTTGTCTAACTTTGACCTGCTGGGCCAACCGCCATATATCTGAAATAATCAGATGCACTCTGTGAGGAAAAAACAAATGCAGAATGCCCATAAATTCTTTTAAGATATTGTAATGTGCCCATCCGGATTCCAGCAGGCAGCAAAGTGATTTATTAGTTCTTTAGTTGCTTTATGTAAGATTCGCATAGATGAGATAATGCTGTTACATATTTCTATTACATTATGTTGTTAGGGGCTAGCCTAGCCCATCTATATGTGTGGGCTGCAAAGAAAGAATGAGTCCATCCCCATTTTTATTATCTTCTCTCACCAAAGCAAGCAGTGACTCACTGCCATCATCACGATGGTATTTACCCCGTGACTGCTACAACTCGAATGGAGTGAATTTAAGTGCATACTAAAATCTAAATTGCTACTTATTTTTACATTTTTATACATATAGCTAGATTACTACTTATAATTTATAGCTAGGGTTGTGCTAGTTACTGACAAAATAAGAAATGCATAACTTGCGTCAGCGAAATTGCTCAAGTAGAATGAGAAGGCTGTAAGATATTCTCCATTCGGTATAAAAACAGTGACTGTGAGATATTTGTTTTAGCAGAAATGGTAGGAAAATGTTCACCACGCGTTATGGCGAATTTTATGCTACAAAGGCACATGTCACGCTACACCCATGGGTATGGTTGTGTACCATACAACGGCCATCCCAAACATTGGATTTTCCAAACTTCAAAACAAACCACAGTTGCCACATTAAACGCTATAAAATCCACATCTATTAACGGTCGGGCTTATCGCCAATTCTATAATTCGCCGTAGGGGAACCCAATCGTCCTATGCTTCGCGGCACAGCACCCCATCCCAACCGTAATTACACCAAAAAATGCACATTTAAGGCTTGCTATAAACTAAACAGACTACTGCTAATCTGCACGGACGAGATACTAGAGAGAGCAAAAGAAAACAGGATGGGGATGACAGCGGAGGAGGAGCTCACGGAAGGACATGTGGATCTTGACGAGGCGGAACTCCACGGGCGTGACGCCCCGCTCCCGGTCTTGCGCCGGCACCACGTCCACATCCTCCGGGTCCAGCAGCTGCTTGCTACTCGCACGGAGTCATGGCGCACCGAATTAGCAGCTCAAAATTCACGGAGCAACTTGGTGCGGTACTACACCGGCCGAGAGAGGGTGCGCGTGCCGGCGCCTTTACCTGTGCGACGACGTCCAGAAGTTGGCCGCCATTCTAGATCGGCGTATCCCGGACAGGAGTCCCGCCGGCGGAATCGGTGGAGTTCTTGTGGGAGCTCGGGATTCGGAGAGGAGGAGGTAGGGGCACCGGGCCTGTTCCGCGAGTGGCACCGGTATGGCCCAAGCTTGGAAGCCCAACTGAGTCCAAGATCTGCCACAATACCCAAGGGCTAGCGGCCTACCCTAGAAAAAAAAAGGCTAAGGGCATCTCCAATGCTCACCTGCAAATTTCCTTCTGCATTCGTCCGTGAAAAAGGGAAGATTAGTCCCGGCCATCCAATGCTACCTGCATACATTTCAAACATTTTTTAAACAAACCGGGCGAACTATATGCAAACCAGACGATTTTCATACAAACTGGACGAAAACATTTGGGCATATTTTTACTAGACTATATCGCGCTCCATAAAACTAGTCCAAGCCCGGCCATGGCGGACCCCATTCCCACGACATGTCTTCCCCATATCTGGCAGCCCGCTCAATGGACCGCCAGGTACCAGAAGGGTTATGCTTCAGCGAGAGAGGAAGAATAGCCTCCCTTCGCTTTCATGAATCACGTATCAGAATTGGTTTTGGGGCGGGGGAAGACAGTCGCCGTGGCCTATCTTGATAACCCACAAATATAGAGGATCGCAACAGTTTTCGATAAGTAAGAGTGTCGAACCCAACGAGGAGCTAAAGGTAAAACAAATATTCCCTCAAGTTCTATCGACCACCGATACAACTCTACGCACGCTTGACGTTCGCTTTACCTAGAACAAGTATGAAACTAGAAGTACTTTGTAGGTGTTGTTGGATAGGTTTGCAAGATAATAAAGAGTACGTAAATAAAAAGTAGGGGTTGTTTAGGTTAAGAAACAATAAAGTAAATATAGCGAGTGTGGAAAAGTGGTGGTAGGAGTTGTGAAATTGCCCCTAAGCAATTGACTACTTTACTAGACCGATAGCAAGTATTATGTGGGAGAGGCCACTGCTAGCATGTCATTCCTGACTTGAAATTCTATGCACTTGTGATTGGAACTATTAGCAAGCATCCGCAACTACTAACGTTCATTAAGGTAAAATCCAACCATAGCATTAAGATAAATTGGTCCCCCTTCAATCTCGTATGCATCAATTTCTATGCTAGGTTGAAGCTTCTGTCACTCTTGCCCTTCAATACATAGTCCTATCAACATACAACTAACCCTATGGTGTGATCCACGCGCGCAATCATATGATGGGCACCAAAGGACAGCAACATAACCACAAGCAAATTAAATCAATCATAGCAATTCATCAACCACCGATAGGACAACGAAAATCTACTCAGACATCATAAGATGGCAACACATCATTGGATAATAATATGAAGCATAAAGCACCATGTTCAAGTAGAGGGTACAGCGGGTTGCGGGAGAGTGGACCGTTGTAGATAGAGGGGGGAAGGTGATGGAGATGTTGGTGAAGATGGCGGAGGTGTTGGTGTAGATCGCGGTGATGATGATGGCCCCCGGTGGCACTCCGGTGCCACCGGAAGCGAGGGGGGAGAGCCCCCTCCTTCTTCTTCTTCCTTGACCTCCTCCCTAGATGGGAGAAGGGTTTCCCCTCTGGTCTATGGCCTCCATGGCATGGGAGGGGCGAGAGCCCCTCCGAGATTGGATCTATCTCTCTGTTTCTCTCTGGTTTTGCGTTCTCTTCTGGCTCTGTTTCACCGTTTCATATATATATGGAGATACGTAACTCCGATTGGCCTGAAACTTTCGCCGTGATTTTTTTCCGAATATTAGCTTTCTTGCGGCAAAAGAAGAGTGTCAACTGCCTTACGGTGGGCTCACGAGGGTAGGGGGCGCCCCCCCCGCCTCGTGACCACCTTGGGCACTGGTTCGCGTTGATTTTCCTTCCGAATTTTCCATATTTTCCAAAAATAAGCTTTGTCCGTTTTTATCCCGTTTGGACTCTGTTTGATATGGATATTCTGCGAAACCAAAAACATGCAACAGATAGGAACTGGCACTGGGCACTGGATCAATATGTTAGTCCCAAAAATAATATAAAAAGTTGCCAAAAAGTGTATGAAAGTTGAATAATATTGGCATGGAACAATCAAAAATTATAGATACGACGGAGACGTATCAGCATCCCCAAGCTTAATTCCTGCTCGTCCTCGAGTAGGTAAATGATAAAAAAGATAATTTTTGATGTGGAATGCTACCTAGCATAATCTTGATCATATGTCTAATCATGGCATGAATATTAAGACACAAGTGATTCAAAGCAATAAACTATCTTTTGACATAAAGACAATAATATTTCAAGCCTACTAATAAAGCAATCATGTCTTTTCAAAATAACATGGCCAAAGAAAGTTATCCCTACAAAATCATATAGTCTGGCTATGCTCCATCTTCACAACACAAAATATTCAAATCATGCACAACCCCAATGACAAGCCAAGCTATTGTTTCATACTTTTGATGTTCTCAAACCTTTTCAACTTTCACGCAATACATGAGCATGAGCCATGGACATAGCACTATAGGTGAAATAGAATATGATGGTGGAGGAGACAAAAAGGAGAAGATGGTCTCACATCAACTAAGCGTATCAACGGGCTATGGAGATGCCCATCAATAGATATCAATGTGAGTGAGTAGTGATTGCCATGCAACGGATGCACTAGAGCTATAAGTGTATGAAAGCTCTAACTGAAATTAAGTGGGTGTGCATCCAACTTGCTTGCTCATGAAGACCTCGGGCATTTGAGGAAGCCCATCATCGGAATATACAAGCCAAGTTCTATAATGAAAATTCCCACTAGTATATGAAAGTGATAACTCAAGAGACTCTCTATATGAAGAACATGGTGCTACTTTGAAGCACGAGTGTGGAAAAAGGATAGTAGCACTGACCCTTCTCTCTTTTCTCTCATTTTTTTGTCTTCTTTTTTTTCTCTTTTTTTGGGCCTTCTCTTTTTTTGGCCTTTCTCTTTTTTTATTTATTATTTATTATTATTATTATTATTTTCGTCCGGAGTCTCATCCCGACTTATGGGGGAATCATAATCTCCATCATCCTTTCCTCACTGGGGCAGTGCTCTAATAATGATGATCGTCACACTTTTATTTATTTACAACTCAATGTCTAGAACAAAGTATGACTTTATATGAATGCCTCCGGCGGTGTACCGGGATGTGCAATGATCTAGCGTAGAAATGACATCAAAGAATGGACAAGCCATAAAAACATCATGCTAGCTATCTTACGATCATGCAAAGCAATATGACAATGAATGCTCAAGTCATGTATATGATGATGATGGAAGTTGCATGGCAATATATCTCGGAATGGCTATGGAAATGCCATGATAGGTAGGTATGGTCACTACTAGGGAAAAACCTATACACAGAATTTTACCAGCAGCGCTGTACAAAATCAAGCGTTGTTGCTACTTAGTAGCAGCGCATGTAAATAAACCGTGCTACTGCTATGACTTTAGCAATAGCGCGTACTAGCGAAAAGCGCTGCTGCTATATTTGAACTGGGAGCACATGGCTAGCCCAACCTAGCAGTACCGCGTATAATGGCCCAGCACTACTGCTAATCTCCTTAGCTGCAGCGTGTATTCCAGAACGCGTTGTAGCTAACGTAGCAGTAGCGCCCTTTCTGGAATGCGCTGCTGGTACTTCTGACTTAACCACGCGGTTCGTCCTTCCCCGGCCACTTCATCCCCCAAATCAACTCCACTCTCGCCGCCGCCGCCGCCCCTCGACCGCCGCGCGCTCTCCCCATGCCGCCCCGACCCTAGATTCAACGCCGGCCCCGCCCCCGACCTCAATGCCGCCCGGGACGCCCCCCCGACCCCGACCTCAACGCCGCCCCGGAGCCCCGACCACGACCTCGACGCCGCCTGCCCCTCCCTCGTCGTAGGCACCTGAGGTGAGCACGCCTGCTCCTCCCTCTCCCCTACCTCTGCCTAGGGTTTCTACCCCCATCAAATTAGTTAGGGTTTCTACCACTTTCCACCCCTATAGGTTCATCAAATTAGATGGTAATTAGGGCAGTAGTTCTTAGGTACTAATTAGTTAGTAAGAACTAGGTACTAATTAGGTACTAGAATATTTTTATTTATAGTTAGTTTATTTTTAGTAAGAACTAGTTGAATTAATAGAACTAGTTAGTAAGAACTTGTTGCTATTTTTTTAGTTAAAGCAATTTTCCCGCATCGACGTGGACGATGCCTATCCCGCATCCTCGTCGTCGAGTCGGTGGAGGACGACACCTGCTTGACCAGATGGGCCATGTCCGGGACTGGGCTCCGCCGGGGTGGTACTGGGAGGCGTTACCTACCGGGGGGCGCAGGTTGGTGAGGAGCCAGCCCGTCGTTGACCCGAACCTTCTTTGGTGGCGGTCGCGTGGGCCAGTGACGGTCCAGAGGCTCGAGGACTCCGCGAAGGTGGTGCGTCACCGTGTCAGTGAGGAGGACGCGCACGTCCGTCGCTACTTGTTTGCGTTGGAGCACAGGTTCTCCAATACCTGGCAGGTTCTCCAGGGATCTCACTGGAGCTATGATCCCGTGATGGTTCCTTCTCTGTGGGTGTCCACCGCCCGCGCCGATACCCGCCGTGTGCTAGGGTTTTAGTTGTACTAGTGATGTTATATGTATGACACTATTCGGGATGTATTAGTGATAATATTCGACGATGTACGGACGCATGAGATGATTTACTTTTGCTTATTGAATGCATGCTAATTTGAGTCTTATAAGATATTTTGAAATGTATATCTTGTGTTGCTCAATATCCAAGTGGCCGGTCATGTTTGCAGGTTACACCTCCGAGTGGTCTATGTTTTGCCGGAGTGTTGATTCATTTCCGTTCCGACAAATTTTAGGCGCTCGATATATCCTATTTTAGCAAAGGTCATGCCGGATTTTTCCATGAATTTTGGCATGACTTTTGCCAGAATATGTAGGAAATATCGAGTGCCCCGGATTTGTGTGTTGAGTATCCTGGTAGTTGTCTTTTATCGATTTTCAATTAATGTTTTAACTATGTACATAGGAAATGTCTGACGATAAAAAGGATTTCAGTATTTGCAAATACTGCGAAGACGAGCGCGGCCTGTGCGATGGAATCTTCCTAGATGATGATAGGCGCTTCAGCATCAAGCTGGACGAGAACTTCGAAGTGGATACAGTAATTCACAACGACAAGTCTTTTTTCGTAATTAAGCATGACATCTGCTTCATTTGCTTCAACTTATATTATTTTTTTACTATTCTACTAGCGTATCCCCTGCCATGCAAGAGTTTTTGTATTGGATAAGATAGGTCTCAGTCATACTATGGAGGTAAAGAAAGTTTATTTGCAGACCGAGCATGGTTATATTTTCCACGCAAAATTATACAATTCAGATGACTACACCTATTTTGGATGCAAAACATGGCAAGCACTATGCAAGACTTATGCATTTGAGCCTGATATGGTTATCACCTTTGATATTCGTCTGGAAGATGATATTGAAGGTAATACCGACATCTGGGTCGATGTGCAGACGCCTCCAGTTACACCAAAATGTAAGTTTCTCAACCATATTTATGTCTTTCATATTGTTTATTCAAAAATAGTTGACAACTAATTTGTATTGTCAGCTTATTTCGGTGCAAGCAAACATGTCCAGCGCTTGGTAGACAGGACCTACTACTGTCCCGGGGCTGAACTAAACTGCGAGGAGCTAATTCATTATGTTTCATGGCTTGAGGATCTTGATACCGTCAAGACAAATTTTCTTCCTGGACTTAGAAATCTTAGTACTGAAAATGTGCGATCAATAGTATTCGTCATGAACTACGGTCACATCTATTTAGGAAGGATGGTAAGATTTTTACTATTTGTCCTCAGTGCATCTTTTCCATACATTATTTGTGAAGCTAAACTTCATTGCTAAGTATGTGACCATACGATGTTCTTCAACAGGGACTCCCGATGAATGTTGTGCCTTATGGGATCGAGACTAAAGGTACCATGAGTATTATTAGCTTACGGCCAAGATATCCTACATGTTACTTTAGTGCATTCTGAAGGAAATATGCCCTAGAGGCAATAATAAAGTTATTATTTATTTCCTTATAATCATGATAAATGTTTATTATTCATGCTAGAATTGTATTTACCGGAAACATAATACATGTGTGAATACATAGACAAACAAAGTGTCACTAGTATGCCTCTACTTGACTAGCTCGTTAATCAAAGATGGTTATGTTTCCTAACCATGAACAATGAGTTGTTATTTGATTAACGAGGTCACATCATTAGTAGAATGATCTGATTGACATGACCCATTCCATTAGCTTAGCACCCGATCGTTTAGTATGTTGCTATTGCTTTCTTCATGACTTATACATGTTCCTATGACTATGAGATTATGCAACTCCCGTTTACCAGAGGAACACTTTGGGTACTACCAAACTTCACAACGTAACTGGGTGATTATAAAGGAGTACTACAGGTGTCTCCAATGTTCGATGTTGGGTTGGCGTATTTCGAGATTAGGATTTGTCACTCCGATTGTCGGAGAGGTATCTCTGGGCCCTCTCGGTAATACACATCACATAAGCCTTGCAAGCATTACAACTAATATGTTAGTTGTGAAATGATGTATTACGAAACGAGTAAAGAGACTTGCCAGTAACGAGATTGAACTAGGTATTGGATACCGACGATCGAATCTCGGGCAAGTAACATACCGATGACAAAGGGAACAACGTATGTTGTTATGCGGTCTGACCGATAAAGATCTTCGTAGAATATGTAGGAGCCAATATGGGCATCCAGGTCCCGCTATTGGTTATTGACCGGAGACGTGTCTCGGTCATGTCTACATTGTTCTCGAACCCGTAGGGTCCGCACGCTTAAGGTTACGATGACAGTTATGTTATGAGTTTATGCATTTTGATGTACCGAAGGTTGTTCGGAGTCCCGGATGTGATCACGGACATGACGAGGAGTCTCGAAATGGTCGAGACGTAAAGATTGATATATTGGAAGCCTATATTTGGATATCGGAAGTGTTCCGAGTGAAATCGGGATTTTACCGGAATACTGGGAGGGTTACCGGAACCCCCCGGGAGCTATTTGGGCCATAGTGGGCCTTAGTGGAAAAGAGAAGGGGCTGCCCTAGTTGGGCTGCGCGCCCCCCCCCCTTTCCCTAGTCCTATTAGGACTAGGAGAGGTGGCCGGCCCCCTCCTCCTCTTTTCCCCTCCGAGGAATCCTAGTTGGACTAGGATTGGAGGGGGAATCCTACTCCCAGAGGGAGTAGGACTCTCCTGCGCCTCCTCCCCTTGGCCGGCCAGCCTCCCCTCCTCTCCTCCTTTATATACGGAGGCAGGGGCACCTCTAAACACACAAGTTGACACAAGTTGATCCACGTGATCAATTCCTTAGCCGTGTGCGGTGCCCCCTGCCACCATATTCCTCGATAATACTGTAGCGGAGTTTAGGCGAAGCCCTGCTGCTGTAGTTCATCAAGATCGTCACCACGCCGTCGTGCTGACGAAACTCTTCCCCGACACTTTGCTGGATCGGAGTCCGGGGATCGTCATCGAGCTGAACGTGTGCTCGAACTCGGAGGTACCGTAGTTTCGGTGCTTGATCAGTTGGATCGAGAAGACGTACGACTACTTCCTCTACGTCGTGTCATCGCTTCCGCAGTCGGTCTGCGTTGGGTACGTAGACAATACTCTCCCCTCGTTGCTATGCATCACATGATCTTGCGTGTGCGTAGGAAATTTTTTGAAATTACTACGTAACCCAACAGTGGCATCCGAGCTAGGTTATTGATGTTGATGTTATTTGCACGAGTAGAACACAAGTGAGTTGTGGACGATACAAGTCATACTACCTACCAGCATGTCATATTTTGGTTCGGCGGTATTGTTGGACGAGACGACACAGACCAACCTTACGCGTACGCTTACGCGAGACCGGTTCCCTCGACGTGCTTTGCACAGAGATGGCTTGCGGGCGACTGTCTCTCCAACTTTAGTTGAACCAAGTATGGCTACGCCCGGTCCTTGCGAAGGTTAAAACGGAGTCTATTTGACAAACTATCGTTGTGGTTTTGATGCGTAGGTGAGATTGGTTCTTACTTAAGCCCGTAGCAGCCACGTAAAACAAGCAACAACAAAGTAGAGGACGTCTAACTTGTTTTTGCAGGGCATGTTGTGATGTGATATGGTCAAAGCATGATGCCGAATTTTATTGTATGAGATGATCATGTTTTGTAACCGAGTTATCGGCAACTGGCAGGAGCCATATGGTTGTCGCTTTATTGTATGCAATGCAATCGCGATGTAATGCTTTACTTTATTACTAAACGGTAGTGATAGTCGTGGAAGCATAAGATTGGCGAGACGACAACGATGCTACGATGGAGATCATGAAGGTGCTTCGGAGATGGAGATCACAAGCACAAGATGATGATGACCATATCATATCACTTATATTGATTGCATGTGATGTTTATCTTTTTATGCATCTTATCTTGCTTTGATTGACGGTAGCATTATAAGATGATCTCTCACTAAATTATCAAGAAGTGTTCTCCCTGAGTATGCACCGTTGCCAAAGTTCGTCGTGCCCAGACACCACGTGATGATCGGGTGTGATAAGCTCTATGTCCATCTACAACGGGTGCAAGCCAGTTTTGCACACGCAGAATACTCAGGTTAAACTTGACGAGCCTAGCATATGCAGATATGGCCTCGGAACACGGAGACCGAAAGGTCGAGCGTGAATCATATAGTAGATATGATCAAACATAACGATGTTCACCATTGAAAACTACTCCATCTCACGTGATGATCGGTCATGGTTTAGTTGATTTGGATCACGTAATCACTTAGAGGATTAGAGGGATGTCTATCTAAGTGGGAGTTCTTAAATAATATGATTAATTGAACTTAAATTTATCATGAACTTAGTACCTGATAGTATCTTGCTTGTTTATGTTGATTGTAGATAGATGGCTCGTGTTGTTGTTCCGTTGAATTTTAATGCGTTCCTTGAGAAAGCAAAGTTGAAAGATGATGGTAGCAATTACACGGACTGGGTCCGTAACTTGAGGATTATCCTCATTGCTGCACAGAAAAATTACGTCCTGGAAGCACCGCTGGGTGCCAAGCCTGCTGCTGGAGCAACACCAGATGTTATGAACGTCTGGCAGAGCAAAGCTGATGACTACTCGATAGTTCAGTGTGCCATGCTTTACGGCTTAGAATCGGGACTTCAACGACGTTTTGAACGTCATGGAGCATATGAGATGTTCCAGGAGTTGAAGTTAATATTTCAAGCAAATGCCCGAATTGAGAGATATGAAGTCTCCAATAAAGTTCTATAGCTGCAAGATGGAGGAGAACAGTTCTGTCAGTGAGCATATACTCAAAATGTCTGGGTATAATAATCACTTGATTCAATTGGGAGTTAATCTTCCGGATGATTGCGTCATTGACAGAATTCTCCAATCACTGCCACCAACCTACAAGAGCTTCGTGATGAACTATAATATGCAAGGGATGAACAAGACTATTCCCGAGCTCTTCGCAATGCTGAAAGCTGCGGAGGTAGAAATCAAGAAGGAGCATCAAGTGTTGATGGTTAACAAGACCACTAGTTTCAAGAAAAAGGGCAAAGGGAAGAAAAAGGGGAACTTCAAGAAGAACGGCAAGCAAGTTGCTGCTCAAGAGAAGAAACCCAAGTCTGAACCTAAGCCTGAAACTGAGTGCTTCTACTGCAAGCAGACTGGTCACTGGAAGCGGAACTGCCCCAAGTATTTGGTGGATAAGAAGGATGGCAAGGTGAACAAAGGTATATGTGATATACATGTTATTGATGTGTACCTTACTAGAGCTCGCAGTAGCACCTGGGTATTTGATACTGGTTCTGTTGCTAATATTTGCAAACTCGAAACAGGGACTACAAAATAAGCGGGCACTGGCAAAGGACGAGGTGACGATGCGCGTGGGAAACGGTTCCAAAGTCGTTGTGATCGCAGTCGGCACGCTACCTCTACATCTACCTTCGGGATTAATATTAGACCTAAATAATTGTTATTTGGTGCCAGCGTTGAGCATGAACATTATATCTGGATCTTGTTTAATGCGAGACGGTTATTCATTTAAATCAGAGAATAATGGTTGTTCTATTTATATGAGTAATATCTTTTATGGTCATGCACCCTTGAAAAGTGGTCTATTCTTATTGAATCTCGATAGTAGTAATACACATATTCATAATGTTGAAGCCAAAAGATGCAGAGTTGATAACGAAAGTGCAACTTATTTGTGGCACTGTCGTTTAGGTCATATCGGTATAAAGTGCATGAAGAAACTCCATGCTGATGGACTTTTGGAACCACTTGATTATGAATCACTTGGTACTTGCGAACCGTGCCTTATGGGCAAGATGACTAAAACACCGTTCTCCGGTACTATGGAGAGAGCAACAGATTTGTTGGAAATCATACATACCGATGTATGTGGCCCGATGAATATTGAGGCTCGTGGCGGATATCGTTATTTTCTCACCTTCGCAGATGATTTAAGCAGATATGGGTATATCTACTTAATGAAACATAAGTCTGAAACATTTGAAAAGTTCAAAGAATTTCAGAGTGAAGTTGAAAATCATCGTAACAAGAAAATAAAGTTTCTACGATCTGATCGTGGAGGAGAATATTTGAGTTACGAGTTTGGTATACATTTGAAAAACTGTGGAATAGTTTCGCAACTCACGCCACCCGGAACACCACAGCATAATGGTGTGTCTGAACGTCGTAATCATACTTTACTAGATATGGTGCGATCTATGATGTCTCTTACTGATTTACCGCTATCTTTTTGGGGATATGCTTTAGAGACGGCCGCATTCACGTTAAATAGGGCACCATCAAAATCCGTTGAGACGACGCCTTATGAACTGTGGTTTGGCAAGAAACCAAAGTTGTCGTTTCTTAAAGTTTGGGGCTGCGATGCTTATGTGAAAAAGCTTCAACCTGATAAGCTCGAACCCAAATCGGAGAAATGTGTCTTCATAGGATACCCAAAGGAAACTGTTGGGTACACCTTCTATCACAGATCCGAAGGCAAGACATTCGTTGCTAAGAATGGATCATTTCTAGAGAAGGAGTTTCTCTCGAAAGAAGTGAGTGGGAGGAAAGTAGAACTTGACGAGGTAACTGTACCTGCTCCCTTACTGGAAAGTAGTTCATCACAGAAAACTGTTTCAGTGACACCTACACCAGTTAGTGAGGAAGCCAATGATAATGATCATGAAACTTCAGATCAAGATACTGCTGAACCTCGTAGATCAACCAGAGTAAGATCCGCACCAGAGTGGTACGGTAATCCTGTTCTGGAGGTCATGCTACTAGATCATGATGAACCTACGAACTATGAAGAAGCGATGGTGAGCCCAGATTCCGCAAAGTGGCTTGAAGCCATGAAATCTGAGATGGGATCCATGTATGAGAACAAAGTATGGACTTTGGTTGACTTGCCCGATGATCGGCAAGCAATTGAGAATAAATGGATCTTTAAGAAGAAGACTGACGCTGATGGTAATGTTACTGTCTACAAAGCTCGACTTGTCACAAAAGGTTTTGGCAAGTTCAAGGAATTGACTACGATGAGACCTTCTCACCCGTAGCGATGCTTAAGTCCGTCCGAATCATGTTAGCAATTGCCGCATTTTATGATTATGAAATTTGGCAAATGGACGTCAAAACTGCATTCCTGAATGGATTTCTGGAAGAAGAGTTGTATATGATGCAACCAGAAGGTTTTGTCGATCCAAAGGGAGCTAACAAAGTGTGCAAGCTCCAGCGATCCATTTATGGACTGGTGCAAGCCTCTCGGAGTTGGAATAAACGTTTTGATAGTGTGATCAAAGCATTTGGTTTTATACAGACTTTCGGAGAAGCCTGTATTTACAAGAAAGTGAGTGGGAGCTCTGTAGCATTTCTGATATTATATGTGGATGACATATTACTGATTGGAAATGATATAGAATTTCTGGATAGCATAAAGGGATACTTGAATAAAAGTTTTTCAATGAAAGACCTCGGTGAAGCTGCTTACATATTAGGCATTAAGATCTATAGAGATAGATCAAAACGCTTAATTGGACTTTCACAAAGCACATACCTTGACAAAATTTTGAAGAAGTTCAAAATGGATCAAGCAAAGAAAGGGTTCTTGCCTGTGTTACAAGGTGTGAAATTGAGTAAGACTCAATGCCCGACCACTGCAGTAGATAGAGAGAATATGAAAGATGTTCCCTATGCATCAGCCATAGGCTCTATCATGTATGCAATGCTGTGTACCAGACCTGATGTGTGCCTTGCTATAAGTTTAGCAGGGAGGTACCAAAGTAATCCAGGAGTGGATCACTGGACAGCGGTCAAGAACATCCTGAAATACCTGAAAAGGACTAAGGATATGTTTCTCGTATATGGAGGTGACAAAGAGCTCATCGTAAAAGGTTACATTGATGCAAGCTTTGACACTGATCCGGACGATTCTAAATCGCAAACCGGATACGTGTTTACATTAAACGGTGGAGCTGTCAGTTGGTGCAGTTCTAAACAAAGCGTCGTAGCGGGATCTACATGTGAAGCGGAATACATAGCTGCTTCGGAAGCAGCAAATGAAGGAGTCTGGATGAAGGAGTTCATATCCGATCTAGGTGTCATACCTAGTGCATCGGGTCCAATGAAAATCTTTTGTGACAATACTGGTGCAATTGCCTTGGCAAAGGAATCCAGATTTCACAAAAGGACCAAACACATCAAGAGACGCTTCAACTCCATCCGGGATCTAGTCCAGGTGGGAGACATAGAGATTTGCAAGATACATACGGATCTGAATGTTGCAGACCCGTTGACTAAGCCTCTTCCACAAGCAAAACATGATCAGCACCAAAGCTCCATGGGTGTTAGAATCATTACAGTGTAATCTAGACTATTGACTCTAGTGCAAGTGGGAGACTGAAGGAAATATGCCCTAGAGGCAATAATAAAGTTATTATTTATTTCCTTATAATCATGATAAATGTTTATTATTCATGCTAGAATTGTATTTACCGGAAACATAATACATGTGTGAATACATAGACAAACAAAGTGTCACTAGTATGCCTCTACTTGACTAGCTCGTTAATCAAAGATGGTTATGTTTCCTAACCACGAACAATGAGTTGTTATTTGATTAACGAGGTCACATCATTAGTAGAATGATCTGATTGACATGACCCATTCCATTAGCTTAGCACCCGATCGTTTAGTATGTTGCTATTGCTTTCTTCATGACTTATACATGTTCCTATGACTATGAGATTATGCAACTCCCGTTTACCGGAGGAACACTTTGGGTACTACCAAACGTCACAACGTAACTGGGTGATTATAAAGGAGTACTACAGGTGTCTCCAATGGTCGATGTTGGGTTGGCGTATTTCGAGATTAGGATTTGTCACTCCGATTGTCGGAGAGGTATCTCTGGGCCCTCTCGGTAATACACATCACATAAGCCTTGCAAGCATTACAACTAATATGTTAGTTGTGAAATGATGTATTACGAAACGAGTAAAGAGACTTGCCAGTAACGAGATTGAACTAGGTATTGGATACCGACGATCGAATCTCGGGCAAGTAACATACCGATGACAAAGGGAACAACGTATGTTGTTATGCGGTCTGACCGATAAAGATCTTCGTAGAATATGTAGGAGCCAATATGGGCATCCAGGTCCCGCTATTGGTTATTGACCGGAGACGTGTCTCGGTCATGTCTACATTGTTCTCGAACCCGTAGGGTCCGCACGCTTAAGGTTACGATGACAATTATATTATGAGTTTATGCATTTTGATGTACCGAAGGTTTTTCGGAGTCCCGGATGTGATCACGGACATGACGAGGAGTCTCGAAATGGTCGAGACGTAAATATTGATATATTGGAAGCCTATATTTGGATATCGGAAGTGTTCCGGGTGAAATCGGGATTTTACCGGAATACCGGGAGGGTTACCGGAACCCCCCGGGAGCTATTTGGGCCATAGTGGGCCTTAGTGGAAAAGAGAAGGGGCTGCCCTAGTTGGGCTGAGCGCCCCCCCCCCTTTCCCTAGTCCTATTAGGACTAGGAGAGGTGGCCGGCCCCCTCCTCCTCTTTTCCCCTCCGAGGAATCCTAGTTGGACTAGGATTGGAGGGGGAATCCTACTCCCAGAGGGAGTAGGACTCTCCTGCGCCTCCCCCCCCTTGGCCGGCCAGCCTCCCCTCCTCTCCTCCTTTATATACGGAGGCAGGGGCACCTCTAAACACACAAGTTGACACAAGTTGATCCACGTGATCAATTCCTTAGCCGTGTGCGGTGCCCCCTGCCACCATATTCCTCGATAATACTGTAGCGGAGTTTAGGCGAAGCCCTGCTGCTGTAGTTCATCAAGATCGTCACCACGCCGTCGTGCTGACGAAACTCTTCCCCGACACTTTGCTGGATCGGAGTCCGGGGATCGTCATCGAGCTGAATGTGTGCTCGAACTCGGAGGTACCGTAGTTTCGGTGCTTGATCGGTTGGATCGAGAAGACGTACGACTACTTCCTCTACGTCGTGTCATCGCTTCCGCAGTCGGTCTGCGTTGGGTACGTAGACAATACTCTCCCCTCGTTGCTATGCATCACATGATCTTGCGTGTGCGTAGGAAATTTTTTGAAATTACTACGTAACCCAACACATTCAAGATCAGCGATGAATGCTTAATAGTGCAAGACTGGACCAGATATGTGATGGGGGAGCGCAGACAAGTACTAGGGGGCAGCAAACAGATGTGCTACCCAAAATTAGGAGACAGGTTCATCTGCATGCTCCAACTTGATCAAGGACGAGAGCTGCACATGTTTTATGTTGTTTTACCTAAGAGTGAGCAGCAGGAGTGATTAGCTAGAAATGAGTTTGAGGATGATGATGTGCTACACTATTACTATGATGATAAAATAGCTAGTGTTGGTGGTAATGACTGATGATTATTATTAGCTAGTGTTAGTGGTGATTAAATAAATATTGTTGGTGCTAATGATTATGATGATGATTAAATAGCTTGTGCTGGCGGATTAGATTCAAGTGGAGGCAACATGTGGTGCACATCGAAAGTACTACTAGTCCAAACTAGATCAATTTTGGATTAGTAGTATACTTTTGACATGCACCACATATTGCCTCCACTTGAACCTAATCCACCTTCATTTGACACACTGTTATGAACATAATGATGTAAACCTCATAACTGGTATTGTACCAATATTTGTACGATGGCGCATAAATACACTAAAAAATAAAAATAAAAAAAAACAATACTAGTAGCGATGGAAAGAAAACACGCTGCCAGTAGTTACATTAGCAGCAGCGTGGGAGTGAACAAGCGCTGCAGCTATTTGTCCTAGTAGTAGCGCATGCGGCACGCGTTACTGCTAAGCAATAGTTGTAGCGCCTTATTAGTAGCGCGCCTACCCGCGCTACTAGTGAGCACAAAACCAGCGCTACTACTAGGGTTTTCCCTAGTAGTGGGTGGCTGTTTTGAGGAAGGTATATGGTGGGTTTATGGTACCGACGAAAGTTGCGCAGTACTAGAGAGGCTAGCAACGGTGGAAGGGTGAGAGTGCATATAATCCATGGACTCAACATTAGTCATAAAGAACTCACATACTTATTGCAAAAATCTATTAGTCATCGAAACAAAGTACTACGCGCATGCTCCTAGGAGGATAGATTGGTAGGAAAATACCATCGCTCGTCCCCGACCGCCACTCATAAGGAAGACAATCAACAAATAAATCATGCTCCGACTTCATCACATAACGGTTCACCATACGTGTATGCTACGGGAATCACAAACCTCAACACAAGTATTTCTACTAATCCACAACTACCCACTAGCATGACTCTAATATCACCATCTTTATATCGCAAAACTATTGCAAGGAATCAAACATATCATATTCAGTGATCTACAAGTTTTATGTAGAATTTTATGACTAACCATGTGAATGACCAGTTCCTATCATCTCTCTAAATAGATATAAGTGAAGCAAGAGAGTTTAATTCTTTCTACAAAAGGTATGCCCACGCTCTAACAAATATAAGTGAACCAAAAGAGCATTCTACAAATGGCGGTTGTCTATGTAAAGAGAAACATGCAATCCAAACTTCAAATGATATAAGTGAAACACGTGAAGCATTCTATAAAGCCATACTCAAAAGATATAAGTGAAGTGCAAAGAGCATTCTATAAATCAACCAAGGACTATCTCATACCATCATGGTGCATAAAAGAAAAATAAAAACCTAAATGCAAAAGACGCTCCAAGACTTGCACATATCGCATGAACGAAACGAATCTGAAAACATACCGATATTTGTTGAAGAAAGAGGGGATGCCTTCCCAGCATCCCTAAGATTAGACGCTTGAGTCTCCTTGAATATTTACTTGTGGTGCCTCGGGCATCCCCAAGCTTGAGCTCTTGCCTCTATTCCTTCTTCTCACATCAAAACCTTCTCAATCATCGAACACTTCATCCACACAAAACTTCAACAGAAAACCCGGTAAGATCCGTTAGTATAATAAAGCAAATCACTACTATAAGTATTGTTGCAAACCAATTCATATTTTGTTTTTGCATTGTGTCTACTATAATATACCTTTTTCATGGCTTAATCCACTGATATAAATCGATAGTTTCAGCAAAACAAGCAAACTATGCATCAAAAAAAGAATCTGTCTAAAACAGAACAGTCTGTAATAATCTGAACATTCACCATACTTCTCATACTTGAAAAATTCTGCCAAAATTAGGAAAAATAAAAAATTTGTACATCAAGACAGTGCAAAAATAATCAGAACCATTTGACGTTCCTGTAAAAAATTAAAATTCATGCACTACAGCCAAAGTTTCTGTCCTGCACCGCACAAACCAACAAGCATTGTAACCATCCTAAAGGCAAACCTTGGCACATTATTTTTATAATACAATGGAATTGTACAAGGGGATAATTATTTTTGTTGAAAAGTTTCTGTAATCAAGATTCACAAAGTTGCCGTGAGCATGAACAAAGTTCAAGGAGCTCTCCCACTTCAACAATGCTTGTCTTTCTCACTTTCGCTTTTCTTTTTGAAAAAGCTTTGGGTTCCCCTCTTTATTTTTGTTGTTTTTAAACTATATGAAAGCACTCAACAGAAATAAATGACTCTCTAAAACTTCTGGGTTGTCTCCCTGGCAGCGCTTTCTTTAAAGCCATTAAGCTAGGCATATAGTGCTCAAGTAATGCATCCACCCGAATCCCAAGGTATATCAAAGCCAATTTTAATTAACAATGATTTGTAGTTTAGTGGTGAGCACAAGGTAACATATATCATGTGATGACGAAGTCTAACTCTCTTCCTATGCATCAGCATGTCATAAAAGAACAATTCATGCACACATAGTAAAGGCCAATGCATAGTATAAACAGTTTCTTGCAATTTTGTTGTATTGGAAACATAGAGAGGTGGAGATATAATTCCTCTCTCATAATAATTGCAAGTAGGAGCAGCAAGCACATGCATATTATATTCATCAAAATCATCATGTGTAATGGTAAAAGGCAACCCATCAATATATTCCTTAATAAGAGCAAACTTCTTTGATATAGTGTAGTTGGGAGAATTCAAAAAGATAATAGGACTATCATGTGTGGGTGCAATAGCAACAATTTCATGTTTAACATAAGGAACTATAGCAAGCTCATCTCTATAAGCATAATTCATATTGGCATCTTGGCCACAAGCATAGCAAGCATCATCAAAAAGGGATATTTCAAAAGAATCATAGGGATCATAACAGTCATCATAGCAATCATCCTTCGGTAAGCACGAAGGGGAATTAAACAATGTATGAGTTGAAGAGTTACTCTCATTAGAAGGTGGGCACGGGTGATCAATCCGCTCCTCCTCCTTTTGTTCTTCGCTCTCCTCCTCATCTTTTTCATCCAATGAGCTCACAGTGTCATCAACTTCTTCTTCCATAGATTCCTGCAAAATATTAGTCTCTTCTTGGACAGCGGAAACTTTCTTAATAAGTGCATTAATTTCATAATTGTATTCATAATTCTCATAGCAATATTTGAGGATAGCTAAATTTTCAGATCTATAACAAGCATCATCAATATCATCAAACTCTTTAAACATAGATTCAATTTCATAAGCACCCATAAAAGTAACAAATTGTTCTATTTGTTCCACATCATAGTAATCATATATACCTCTAGCATAATAAGCCAAGGTTTCATTATCATTAAATTTGCATGAAAAGGGGAGGTGTGGAGAATTCATCCCAGAGCAACAAGTATAATCATATTCCGAGCATAGTTGTCTAGCATACCACTTCAATATATAAATTTGATCCCATAATAGTTTCCCTTTTTGTGTCAAGCGATAATCCCTAAAGTATTCACGTTGATCCAACGTTACTCCCATTACATAATTGAATGGGGTTTTCTCGGGATTATTAAAGTAGTACATAATATCTTTCACATAACCAACATCGAGGGTTTTAGGAGGTTCCCCATCTCCATGAGCGGAAAGTACACCTAATTTTTTTGGTATTTCGTGTTCCATATCCATAACTAAAGATAAAGAACAACTAAGAACAGCAAATAAAAATTACTTAGTGATAAAGCAAACAAGCACACACGAGAATATTCACCCCACGCTATTGCTCCCCGGCAACGGCGCCAGAAAAAGGTCTTGATAACCCACAAGTATAGGGGACCGCAACAGTTTTCGATAAGTAAGAGTGTCGAACCCAACGAGGAGCTAAAGGTAGAACAAATATTCCCTCAAGTTCTATCGACCACCAATACAACTCTACGCACGCTTGACGTTCGCTTTACCTAGAACAAGTATGAAACCAGAAGTACTTTGTAGGTGTTGTTGGATAGGTTTGCAAGATAATAAAGAGTACGTAAATAAAAAGTAGGGGCTGTTTAGGTTAAGAAACAATAAAGTAAATATAGCGAGTGTGGAAAAGTGGTGGTAGGAGTTGTGAAATTGCCCCTAAGCAATTGACTACTTTACTAGACCGATAGCAAGTATTATGTGGGAGACGCCACTGCTAGCATGTCATCCCTGACTTGGAATTCTATGCACTTATGATTGGAACTATTAGCAAGCATCCGCAACTACTAACGTTCATTAAGGTAAAATCCAACCATAGCATTAAGATAAATTGGTCCCTCTTCAATCCCGTACGCATCAATTTCTATGCTAGGTTGAAGCTTGTGTCACTCTTGCCCTCCAATACATGGTCTTATCAACATACAACTAACCCTATGGTGTGGTCCACGCGCGCAATCATAGGATGGGCACCAAAGGACAGCAACATAAGCACAAGCAAATTAAATCAATCATAGCAATTCATCAACCACCGATAGGACAACGAAAATCTACTCAGACATCATAGGATGGCAACACATCATTAGATAATAATATGAAGCATAAAGCACCATGTTCAAGTAGAGGGTACAACGGGTTGCGGGAGAGTGGAGCGCTGTAGATAGAGGGGGGAAGGTGATGGAGATGTTGGTGAAGATGGCGGAGGTGTTGGTGTAGATCGCGGTGATGATGATGGCCCCCGGTGGCACTCCGGTGCCACCGAAAGCGAGGGGGGCCCTTCGTCTTCTTCTTCCTTGACCTCCTCCCTGGATGGGAGAAGGGTTTCCCCTCTGGTCCATGGCCTCCATGGCATGGGAGGGGCGAGAGCCCCTCCGAGATTAGATCTATCTCTCTGTTTCTCTCTGGTTCTGTGTTCTCTTCTGGCTCTGTTTCACCGTTTCGTATATATATGGAGATCCGTAACTCCGATTGGCCTGAAACTTTTGCCGTGATTCTTTTCCGAATATTAGCTTTCTTGCGGCAAAAGAAGAGCGCCAACTGCCTTACGGTGGGCTCACGAGGGTAGGGGCGCGCCCTAGGGGGGCGCCCCCTGCCTCGTGACCACCTCGGGCACTGGTTCGCGTTGATTTTCCTTCCGAATTTTCCATATTTTCCAAAAATAAGCTCTGTCTGTTTTTATCCCGTTTGGACTCTGTTTGATATGGATATTCTGCGAAACCAAAAACATGCAACAGACAGGAATTGGCACTGGGCACTGGATCAATATGTTAGTCCCAAAAATAATATAAAAAGTTTCCAAAAAGTGTATGAAAGTTTAATAATATTGGCATGGAACAATAAAAAATTATAGATACGACGGAGACGTATCAGTCTACATCCCCGCTCATCGGGCAAGACACCGGATGTGTAAACCGGCGACGCGGTGGCGGTGGCCTTCCTGGGACCCAACCGGTGGTGGCCTCCCATGATCTACTTTTCCTTGCCGTTCGTGGTGGACGCGGACGTGCTGGCCTCCGCCGGCATGACTTCTTTACCCACTTGCCTAGTGAGGTTTTGACATCAATCGCGATGCGTTTGCCGAGAGACGACGTTGTCCAGCCTGGACGGGCGAGCAGGGGTGGCGATGGCAATGGTGGCGGTGCCGAATTCGGAGGGTTTGAGGCAAGCCAACCTGCACTGGGTTGGCTCGCCAGGCAACCCAAGCAGCTGCAATGCTGAAGAACTCCTTCTGTTTGATGGAGGCCATGGGGTGTTGTGCAAGGAGGAGATGGAGATACCAGAGGTGAGGTGTGCTTCTTGTCTGGCGCTTGAGCACGTTTATATAGCGGGGGATGCGATGAGCCAGCTGGAGAGGTGTTTAATGCTCGTCGGCACAGGAACAAACGCGTGGCACTCGGGACGCTGGAGTAGGTTCATCGACACATGTGTCGGTTTAATGGAAGTACGTGGGCATACGGATCCCGTTTCAATGCGGAGAGAAGACATGTGCAGCAGGCAATCAGCGGGCGGCCCTCTTGGCCGATGAGCCACATTTATGTTGGCTCCAATGAGCAGTCGCGTCCGCTTTGGGCCAACATGAATGTGAGCAGCTGGCTTCGGGCGGGAATGCTAGCGGGCATGAGAAAGGTGTTTTCGTGGGCCAAATTAGTCAGACGAGGGCTTGGCAACGACCCGGACGCCCGCAGACACCCAGTTTGTCTCTGACTTACAGGAAAAAAGAGCATCCAGACCTCTGAATGGACTGATGTAGGATCGTACTGGATGGTAAAACACGTCCAGACCATGCGGTCCGGATGATTACGAGTGATTCAAAGATCAGCGTTGGACATGGCCTAACCCTAAAGATTGTGCCGCAAGTATAAATCAATGCTAAACCTTATCATTCTCTACTGTAGCAAATCACTAAAATTATTATTTAACATTACCTGCTAATTGCCTCTGCATATTTAACACTCCTATCCTTAAATAGAATCATTAAACAAGCAAACATATGCAAACAATGCAATCATAACAGCAATCTGTCTAAACAGGATAGTCTGTAAAGAATGCAAGAGGAATCATACTTCTTTAACTCGAAAAATTCTGAAAAATTACCACACTGTAGATAATTTCTTGTTGCTCATTGTGTAAATTTTTTAAGATTTTATCATGTTCTCACTATTCACAAATATTCAAAACATAACAGCAAACTTTCTGTTTTTAAAATAGCAACATATGGAATTACAAAATAAGCATGGTAAAGGCTATACTTGACCTTTCTATTGTAGTAAAATATGCAAAATATTACTCTAAATATCAGCAAGCAAATCCTAATAAAATAAAATGACGCTCCAAGCAAAACACATATCGTGTGGTGAATAAAAATATAGCTCCAAGTAAGGTTACCGATGAACGAAGACGAAAGAGGGGATGCCTTCCGGGGCATCCCCAAGTTTAGGCTCTTGGTTGTCCTTGAATATTACCTTGGGGTACCTTGGGCATCCCCAAGCTTAGGATCTTGCCACTCCTTATTCCATAGTCCATTGCATCTTTACCCAAAACTTGAAAACTTCACAACACAAAACACAACAGAAAATCTCATAAGCTCCGTTAGTATAAGAAAATAAATCTCCACTTTTGGTACTGTTGTGAACTGATTCTTTATTTATATTGGTGTAATATCTACTGAATTCCAACTTCTTCATGGTTGATACCCTTCGATACTACTCATAGATTCATCAAAATAAGCAAATAACACATAGAAAACAGAATCTGTCAAAAATAGAATGGTCTGTAGCAATCTGGAGATTTCGAATACTTCTGTAACTCCAAAAATCCTTAGAAATTAGGAAGTCCTAGGAAATTTGTTTATTAATCCTCTGCAAAAACAATCAGTATTTTATCGCGCTTCTGTTAAACATTAAAACTAATCTCCTGGGCACAAACGTTTCTGTTTTTTAGTAGGATCAAATCAACTATCATCATAGATCATCCCAAAGGTCTTAGGATGTGTTTGGTTGAGCTGCAGATTCTGAAAAAGCTGCTGTGGAAAAGCTGCTGTGAAAAGGCTGCTGTGGAAAAGCTAGAAGTTGAAAAGTTGGGGTACCCCAGCTTTCAAATTTACACTAGGGAGAAGCTACAGATTCTCAAAAGCTGCTTTGAAGATTTACCCCTTTGGTTAGCTTTTGGCTTTTCAAAGCATAAGTTGGTAAAAAAAAGCTGAACCAAATGCAGCCTTACTTGGCACTTTATTAAACAATAGCTATAAAACATGATTACTACAATAGCTCAATCATGTGAACACACAAAAACAATAGGGGTAAATGTTGAGTTGTCTCCCAACAAGCGCTTTTCTGTAATGCCTTTTTAGCTAGGCATGATGATTTCAATGATGCCCACATAAAAGATAAGAACTGAAACATAAGGGGAGCATCATGAAGAATATGACTAGCACATTTAAGTCTGACCCACTTCCTATGCATAGGGATTTTGTGAGCAAACAATTTATGAGAACAAGAATCAACTAGCATAGGAAAGCAAAACAAGCATAACTTCAAGATTTTAAGCACATAAAGAGAAAACTTGATATTATTGCAATTCCTACGAGCAGATATTCCTCCCTCATAATAACTTTCAGTAGTATCATGAATGAATTCAACTATGTAACCAACACACAAAGCATTCTTTTCATGATCCACAAGCATATAAAATTTACTACTCTCCACACAAGCAGAATTCTTCTCATTCATAATAGTGGGAGCAAACTCAACAAAATAACTATCATATGAGGCATAATCCAATTGAAAGTTAAAATCATGATGACAAGTTTCATGGTTATCATTGTTCTTTATAGCATACATGTCATCACAATAATCATCATAGATAGCAACTTTGTTCTCATAATCAATTGGAACCTCTTCCGAAATAGTGGATTCATCACTAAATAAAGTCACGACCTCTCCAAAACCACTTTCATCAGCATAATCATCATAAAAAGGAGGCATGCTATCATCATAATAATTTTGCTCATCAAAACTTGGGGGACTAAAAATATCATCTTCATCAAACATAGCATCCCCAAGCTTGTGGCTTTGCATGTCATTAGCATCATGGATATTCAAAGAATTCATACTAACAACATTGCAATCATGCTCATCATTCAAAGATTTAGTGCCGAACATTTTAATGCATTCTTCTTCTAACACTTTGGCACAATTATCGGAATCCTTATTTTCATGGAAGACATTAAAAAGATGAAGCATATGAGGCAACCTCAATTCCATTTTTTAATTTTCTTTTATAATCTAAACTAGTGATAAAAGAAGAAAGTAAAAGATTCGATTAGAAGATCTAAAGATATACCATCAAGCGCTAACCTCCCTGGCAACGGCGCCAGAAAAAAGCTTGATGTCTACTACACAACCTTCTTCTTGTAGACGTTGTTGGGCCTCCACACTACTAGGAAAAGGGCTATAGATGAAATTGACACTAATGGCGCACCAGAGAAAGTGGTGCGCCACTACTATATACTAATGGCGCACCATGTGGAGATGCGCCATTAGTGTGGAAGACACTAATGGCGCACCAGGCACAAGGTGCGTCACAAGTAACAATTTTTTTTATTTTTCCAAACATACTAATGACGCATCCGGGCAAAGTGTGCCATTAGTAGTTCTAACTAGTAATGGCGCACCAGCCGTGGAGTGCGCCACTACTGTATTTTTTTATTCTGTTTTTTGCAAAACTACTAATGACGCACCATTGCAAAGTGCGCCATTACTAGTTTAAACTAGTAATGGCGCACTATGCCACCATGCGCCATTAGAATATATATCATTACTCGATTCCACCCGCACCCTCCCCCGCTAGCTCCACCGCCGCCGACGACCCACCGCACCCTCCCCGCTCCACCGCCGCCGACGAGCACCCCCCGCACCCTCCATCTCGATCTCGATTCCACCCGCACCCTCCCCCGCTAGCTCCACCACCGCCGACAACCCACCGCACCCTCCCCCGCTCCACCGCCGCCGACGAGCACCCCCCGCACCCTCCCCCACTCCACCGCCGTCGAAGAGCACCCCCCGCACCCTCCCCCGCTCTGGTTAAGTTATGTATGCAAGAACAAACCTTTAAACAATTACTAACATTCATAACAAAAAATATTTATAACATCACCACAAATAAATCTTAACTTGGTTTACCCACTAAACTAGTTTCAATCATTCTATAAATCAGGCATAATAACTAACAAATATTTATCAGAATACAAATACACAATAATTATTTAAATGCATGGATTACTGTTTCGTATTCATATTCATTTATTAAAAAAATACTAATGGCGCACCGGCCTGGTGGTGCGCCATTGCTATCTAAAAAAAAGATTTCTAATGGCGCACCGGCGGTGGGTGCGCCATTGCTATCTAAAAAAACAATTTCTAATGGCGCACCGACGGGTGGTGCGCCATTAGTAAGCTTCCCCCTATAGCTAAGTCCTTCCTCTCCCTCGCCAGATCCCATTCGTCCCTCTCTCCCTCGCCAGATCCCATTCGTCCCTCTCTCCCTCGCCAGATCCCATTCGTCCCTCTCTCCCTCGCCAGACCCACGACGACGCCGCCCCGACCCCCGCCGGACTCCACACCCGCCGCCCCCGCGCCCCCACCCCTGCCGCCCCACCGCCCCCACGCCCGCCGCCCCACCGCGCCCGTCGCCCCCATCGCCCCAGCGCCCCCACCCCCGCCAGACTCCACCCCCGCCGCCCCCGCGCCCGCGCGCCCCCACCCCCTCCGCCCCGACCCTCAACGTCTTTGCCTTCCTCCTCGCCGTCGGCGCCGAGCAGCGACGCAGTACCGTACGCCCCCCGACCCTCCTCCTCCCCTTCCCCCTCCTCCTCCTCCCCTTGCCCCCCCGCCTGCGTCGGGGCTGACGGGCCCTTCTCTGTCTCACAGGGCAAGGTCTTCGGCGCCTCTACGACACCGATGCCTCACCGTCGATCTGCGTCACCTCGTCAACCTCGGCCCCGCACGAGCTCGCCATCGTCTTCCTCTCGGTGAGCTGCACCGGTTCCCCTTCCCCCCCTTTCTGTTAACTGAACATTGTCAGGTTTAGGTTCTATTAACTGAAAAAGTTTAGATTCAGAAACATTGTTGGACTGATAGGAAGTTTGTTGAACAGAGCAATCTACACCTGTAATTTCTATTGTTATGCCTTTGTTACTCCAGTCAAAATTTTCCTGTCAAAATTTTCAGTCAAGCACAACTGATCATGTAACTTGAGACCTTGCCTGCAGCATTATAATGTTTGATGCCTGCATCAACACTTCTCTGTACTGCATGCGGTTGTTATAGTTGAGGGTCAAAAGTAGGGGTTAGCTTTAACATGATTCGCTAGTGCTTTCATCACAGAACACATTCTTTGAAAAGGGGATATTCTAAAGTCGATGCTTTCTCGGGATGGGAATAATAGTCTGAAATACACCTGATGGAAACCTTTGTTGATTGTGATCTCTGCACATGTTTAATGTTTATGCTGTTGTGCGGCTGTTATGTGTGTCTATGTCGGTGAGCTTGTGTTATGCACTTCTGCGTTTGACAAGTAATGACTTGCAAATATGATGATCATCTTGCTAGTTTGCTGGGTTTTGTCTCCGACCATTGTGTCGTGATGAATTTGCAGGTACCCCGAGAGGCCCTTGAGTTTGCCGGAATGTCGATTAACTTCCGTTCCGGCAAATTCGGGTACTCCATATGTCCTATTTTCAGCAAAGGTCATGCTGAAATTTTCCGTGAATTTTAGCATGACTTTGCTAAAAATAGGACATACGGGGTACTTGCGACTAATGCATGGGCCGGGGTATCTTAGTACTTAATTAAGTAGGATCAACTGCCCCTTTATTCTTGCTGCATTAAACCATAGGTTTTAGGGTGCCTCGGTGTCGATAAGAACCTAAATGATGAAAGCTTAGGCTTTTAGGGTGCCTCAGCGTTGACAAACCCTAAATGATAAAACCTTGGCTTTTAGGGTGCCTCGGTGTCGATAAGAACCTAAATGATGAAAGCTTAGGCTTTTAGGGTGCCTCGGCGTCGACAAACCCTAAATGATAAAAGCTTAGCTTTTAGGATGCCTCGGTGTCGACAAACCCTAAATGATGTAGTTTTGAATTATGAACGTAGGATATGTCGTCATCGGACGACGAAAGTCTCCCGGGGGAGTGCGACTGGTGCCACGACGATCGAGGTCTGTGCGACATGCCTCACCTGGACGATGATCGGCGCTTCAGCATTAAGCTCAAGGAGACCTTCGAAGTTGAAACGGTACACAACGACGACAAGTGTTATTTTCATAATTAAGCATGACTTCAACTATTTCAACGTGTAATTTTCATCTTTTATAATTCGAGTATAGCTTATCACATGCCATGCAAGACTCTATGTCTTGGAGAGGATGGATTTTGAAGACCATGAAATTTCTGAAACAAAGAAAATTCACCTAAGGACTCATCACGATGTGGACTTTGAAGTAAATCTATATAATTATAAGAGCGTAACCCATTTTGGTTGCAAAAATTGGGAAGCATTTTGTAAGATGTATGGTTTTGATGAGTGTATGCTTATCACCATGGATCTTGGTAATCCTGACATCAACCAAGACAATATGGACATTTGGGTCCTTGTTGATACGCCTCCAGTTCTACCGCTATGTGAGTTTCTCAAACATAGTTATTAGCTAATTTATATTGTTTATTTCAAAATAGTTGACAGCTTATTTCCATTGACAGCTTATTTTTATTGTTCAAAGAATGTGCGAGAGATGGTAGACAAAACCCACTACACCGATGGCTCCGAATTAACAACTTATAAGGAGAAAAATCATCTGGTCGGATTTTGTACTGACATTGAGAATTACAATATCCACAATCAAACTCCTCAACATTATGGTAAATACGTGCCACTAGTGCATGTGTTCAACTACGGTAACTACCATGGAGATACCCTGGTAAGATTTTTACTATTACGACATCTGTGCATCTTTTGCATACTTCTAAAACTAGTACATCATTGCTAACTATGAAATTATTAATATATTTTTCAACAGATAATCCCAGAGAATTGTGTGCCTCATTTGATGTATAAGAAAGGTAGTCTTAATGTTTTGAACATACAACCAGGTCATCCTACGAATCTCAACTATCCATACGAGATTTCTAAAAGAAGTGGAGACATGAAAATCAAAGGATGGAAAAAATGTATGGACAGTCGTAAGGAGGTTCTTGGAAGCAAAAGGAAGCGAAGCGCAAGAATTGGAGACAAGATGTTCTCCATTCTCCATAATGGAGAGTCGGGGTCTATATTGTTTTATGCTATTTTAGCTTAAATAGGGTATTTAGGTCCTGCCTAATACTGATGATCATGTGCTAAGAACAATTAAGTAGAGTTGGTTCAATGACTATCAAGATGATGATCGTATGACTTGTTATTAATAACGAGTAGAAGTTCTATGATGATGATTAGTAGCACTTGTTAGGATTAGTATTACTTCCGACAAACTCGCTACTCGCGGTCTCGAGACTTGTAATGTTCTATCTTTGTTCGGTCTTTTGAATTCGGAGACTAATATGATGAATTGTATTCGGAGAGTAATCTTCTATTGTATTCGGTGAATCTGCTATTGCTGTGGGGTGCTGTCTATATTCTGTCCAATAATATATTTTGTAACCTGTGCAAAATTCAGAAAAGTAAAAAAACCTAATATTCATACTAATGGCGCATCACCCAACAGTGCGCCATTAGTATGCCAGATACTAATGGCGCATGGTGTTCTATACTAATGGCGCACTGCGTGGTGCGCTTAGTATACCAGATACTAATGGTGCACCGGTCGTGCGCCATTAGTAAGAAATACTAGTGGCGTGATACTAATGGCGCATCAGTAGTGTGCCATTAGTAGGCAAAACTGGTGCGCCATTAGTAGCCCTTTTCCTAGTAGTGCCAAATGCAGAGGTTTGTAGGACAGTAGCAAATTTGCTCAAGTGGATGACCTAAGGTTTATCAATCCGTGGGAGGCGTAGGATGAAGATGGTCTCTCTCAAACAACCATGCAACCAAATAACAAAGAGTCTCATGTGTTCCCAACACACCCAATACAATCGTAAATTGTATAGGTGCACTAGTTCGGCGAAGAGATGGTGATACAAGTGCAATATGGATGGTAGATATAGGTTTTTGTAATCTAAAAATATAAAAATAGCAAGGTAACTAATGATAAAAGTGAGCACAAACGGTATTGCAATGCTTTGAAACAAGGCCTAGGGTTCATACTTTCACTAGTGCAAGTTCTATCAACAAGGATAACATAATTGGATCATATAACTATCCCTCAACATGCAAAAAAGAGTCACTCCAAAGTCACTAATAGCGGAGAACAAATGAAGAGATTATTGTAGGGTACGAAACCACCTCAAAGTTATTCTTTCCGATCAATCCATTGGGCTATTCCTATAAGTGTCACAAACAACCCTAGAGTTCGTTGTAAAATAACACCTTAAGACACAAATCAACCAAAACCCTAATGTCACCTACATACTCCAATGTCACCTCAAGTATCCGCGGGTATGATTATACGATATGCATCACACAATCTCAGATTCATCTACTCAACCAACACAAAGAACTTCAAAGAGTGCACCAAAGTTTCTACCGGAGAGTCAAGACGAAAACTTGTGCCAACCCCTATGCATAGATTCCCAAGGTCAGGTAACCCGCAAGTTGATCACCAAAACATATATCAAGTAAATCAATAGAATACCCCATTGTCACCACGGGTATCCCACGCAAGACATATATCAAGTGTTCTCAAATCCTTAAAGACTCAATCCGATAAATAACTTCGAAGGGAAAACTCAATCCATTATAATAGTTAGAGGGGGAGAAACATCATAAGATCCAACTATAATAGCAAAGCTCGCGATACATCAAGATCGTGCCAAATCAAGAACATGAGAGAGAGAGAGATCAAACACATAGCTACTGGTACATACCCTCAGCCCCGAGGGTGAAGTACTCCCTCCTCGTCATGGAGAGCTCTAGGATGATGAAGATGGTCACCGGTGGCGGACCCCCCCTCCGGTAGGGTGCCGGAACAGGGCCCCGATCGGTTTTTGGTGGCTACAGAGGCTTGCGGCGGCAGAACTCCCGATCTAGGTTTCTTTTCGGGGGTTTCTGTATTTATAGGAATTTTTTGCGTCGGTCTCACGTCAGGGGGGGTCTCTGAGTCATCCACGAGGCAGGGGGCGCGCCCTCCACCCTCGTGGATGGCTCGAAACTCTTCTGGCCCATTATTTTACTTTGGGGGCTTCTTTTAGTCCATAAAAATCATCAAAAATTGGCATGTGATAACCCACAAGTATAGGGGATCGCAACAGTTTTCGATAAGTAAGAGTGTTTAACCCAACGAGGAGCTAAAGGCAGAACAAATATTCCCTCAAGTTCTATCGACCACCGATACAACTCTACGCACGCTTGATGTTCGCTTTACCTAGAACAAGTATGAAATTAGAAGTACTTTGTAGGTGTTGTTGGATAGGTTTGCAAGATAATAGAGAGCAAGTAAATAAAACGTAGGGGCTGTTGTAAGCAAAGAAGCAATAAAGTAAATATAGCGAGTGTGTAAAAGTGGTGGTAGGAGTTGCGAAATTGTCCCTAAGCAATTGACTACTTTACTAGACCCATAGCAAGTATTGTGTGGGAGAGGCCACTGCTAGCATGTCATCCCTGACTTGGAATTCTATGCACTTATGATTGGAACTATTAGCAAGCATCCGCAACTACTAACGTTCATTAAGGTAAAACCCAACCATAGCATTAAGATATATTGGCCCCCCTTCAATCCCGTATGCATCAATTTCTATGCTAGGTTGAAGCTTATGTCACTCTTGCCCTCCAATACACAGTCCTATCAACATACAACTAACCCTATGGTGTGATCCACGCGCGCGCTCATATGATGGGAATCAAAGGACAACAACATAACCACAAGCAAATTAAATCAATCATAGCAATTCATCAACCACCGATAGGACAACGAAAATCTACTCAGACATCATAGGATAGCAACACATCATTGGATAATAATATGAAGCATAAAGCACCATGTTCAAGTAGAGGGTACAACGGGTTGCGAGAGAGTGGACCGCTGTAGATAGAGGGAGGAAGGTGATGGAGATGTTGGGGAAGATGGCGGAGGTGTTGGTGTAGATCGCGTTGACGATGATGATGGCCACGGCAGCGTTCCGGCGCCACCGGAAGAGAAGGGAGAGGGGGGCCCTTCGTCTTCTTCTTCCTTGATCTCCTCCCTGTTGGTGAACGTTGCAGAAAACAATAATTTTCCTACTCATTTCACCAAGATCATCTAGGAGTTCATCTAGCAACGAGTGATTAGATGCATCTACATACCTTTGTAGATCGCGCACGGAAGCGTTCAAAAGAACGGTGAGGATGTAGTCGTACTCGACGTGATCCAAATCACCGATGACCAGCGCCGAATGGACGGCACCTCCGCGTTCAACACACGTACGGAACAGCCACGTCTCCTCCTTCTTGATCCAGCACGGGAGGGAGGAGAGGTTGAGGGAGATGGCACCAGCAGCAGCACGACGGCTTGGTGTTGATGGAGCTGCAGTACTCCGGCAGAGCTTCGCTAAGCACTATGGAGGTGGAGGAGGTGTCGGAGAGGGAGAAGGAGGCAACCAAAGGCCAAGGTGTTCAGGTATGAAGTCCCTCCTCTCCCCCACTATATATAGGAGGGCCAAGGGGGGGTGGCCGGCCCTAGGAGATCCAATCTCCTAGGGGGTGCGGCGGCCAAGGGGGGTTTCCCTCCCCCCCAAGGCACCTAGGAGGTGCCTTCCCCTCCTAGGACTCTTCCCCCTTCAAACCCTAGGCGCATGGGCCTATGTGGGGCTGGTGCCCTTGGCCCATTAGGCCAAGGCGCACCCCCTACAGCCCATGTGGCCCCCCCGGGATAGGTGGAACCACCCGGTGGACCCCCGAGACCCTTCCGGTGGTCCCGGTACAATACCGATAACCCCGAAACTTGTCCCGATGCCCGAAACAGGACTTCCCATATATAAATCTTTACCTCCGGACCATTCCGGAACTCCTCGTGACGTCCGGGATCTCATCCGGGACTCCGAACAACATTCGGGTTACTGCATATACATATCCCTACAACCCTAGCGTAACTGAACCTTAAGTGTGTAGACCCTACGGGTTCGGGAGACAAGCAGACATGACCGAGACGACTCTCCGGTCAATAACCAACAGCGGGATCTGGATACCCATGCTGGCTCCCACATGCTCCACGATGATCTCATCGGATGAACCACGATGTCGAGGATTCTATCAACCCCGTACGCTATTCCCTTTGTCTATCGATATGTTACTTGCCCGAGATTCGATCGTCGGTATCCCAATACCTCTTTCAATCTCGTTACCGGCAAGTCACTTTACTCGTACCGCAATGCATGATCCCGTGACCAGACACTTGGTCACTCTGAGCTCATTATGATGATGCATTACCGAGTGGGCCCAGTGATACCTCTCCGTCATACGGAGTGACAAATCCCAGTCTTGATCCATGTCACCCAACAGACACTTTCGGAGATACCCGTAGTCTACCTTTATAGTCACCCAGTTACGTTGTGACGTTTGGCATACCCAAAGCACTCCTACGGTATCCGGGAGTTACACGATCTCATGGTCTAAGGAAAAGATACTTGACATTGGAAAACTCTAGCAAACGAACTATACGATCTTGTGCTATGTTTAGGATTGGGTCTTGTCCATCACATCATTCTCCTAATGATGTGATCTCGTTATCAATGACATCCAGTGTCCATAGTCAGGAAACCATGACTATCTGTTGATCAACGAGCTAGTCAACTAGAGGCTCACTAGGGACATGTTGGTGTCTGTTATTCACACATGTATTACGATTTCCGGATAACACAATTATAGCATGAATAAAGACAATTATCATGAACAAGGAAATATAATAATAATGCTTTTATTATTGCCTCTAGGGCATATTTCCAACAGTCTCCCACTTGCACTAGAGTCAATAATCTAGTTACATTGTGATGAATCGAACACCCATGGAATTCTGGTGTTGATCATGTTTTGCTCTAGGGAGAGGTTTAGTCAACGGATCTGCTACATTCAGGTCCGTATGTACTTTACAAATCTCTATGTCTCCATCTTGAACATTTTCACGAATGGAGTTGAAGCGACGCTTGATGTGCCTTGTCTTCTTGTGAAACCTGGGCTCCTTGGCAAGTGCAATAGCTCCAGTGTTGTCACAGAAGAGCTTGATCGGCCTCGACGCATTGGGTATGACTCCTAGGTCGGTGATGAACTCCTTCACCCATATTGCTTCATGTGCTGCCTCCGAGGCTGCCATGTACTCCGCTTCACATGTAGATCCCGCCACGATGCTTTGCTTGCAACTGCACCAGCTTACTGCCCCACCATTCAAAATATACATGTATCCGGTTTCTGACTTAGAGTCATCCAGATCTGTGTCGAAGCTAGCGTCGACGTAACCCTTTACGACGAGCTCTTCGTCACCTCCATAAACGAGAAACATTTCCTTAGTCCTTTTCAGGTACTTCAGGATATTCTTGACCGCTGTCCAGTGTTCCTTGCCGGGATTACTTTGGTACCTTCCTACCAAACTGACGGCAAGGTTAACATCAGGTCTGGTACACAGCATGGCATACATAATAGAACATATGGCTGAGGCATAGGGGATGACGCTCATCTCTTCTATATCTTCTGCCGTGGTCGGACATTGAGCTGAGCTCAATTTCATACCTTGTAATACAGGCAAGAACCCCTTCTTGGATTGATCCATATTGAACTTCTTCAATATCTTATCAAGGTGTGTGCTTTGTGAAAGACCTATGAGGCGTCTCGATCTATCTCTATAGATTTTGATGCCTAATATATAAGCAGCTTCTCCAAGGTCCTTCATTGAAAAACTTTTATTCAAGTAGGCCTTGATGCTGTCCAAGAGTTCTATATCATTTCCCATCAACAGTATGTCATCTACATATAATATGAGAAATGCTACAGAGCTCCCACTCACTTTCTTGTAAACGCAGGCTTCTCCATAAGTCTGTGTAAACCCAAACGCTTTGATCATCTCATCAAAGCGAATGTTCCAACTCCGAGATGCTTGCACCAGCCCATAAATGGAGCGTTGGATCTTGCACACTTTGTCAGCATTCTTAGGATCGACAAAACCTTCCAGCTGCATCATATACAATTCTTCCTTAAGGAAACCATTAAGGAATGCCGTTTTGACGTCCATTTGCCATATTTCGTAATCATAGAATGCGGCAATTGCTAACATGATTCGGACGGACTTCAGCTTCGCTACCGGTGAGAAAGTCTCATCGTAGTCAACCCCTTGAACTTGTCGATAACCCTTAGCGACAAGCCGAGCTTTATAGATGGTCACATTACCATCCGCGTCTGTCTTCTTCTTAAAGATCCATTTATTTTCTATGGCTCGCCGCTCAACGGGCAAGTCAGTCAAAGTCCATACTTTGTTTTCATACATGGATCCTATCTCGGATTTCATGGCTTCCAGCCATTTGTCGGAATCCGGGCCCGCCATCGCTTCTTCATAGTTCGAAGGTTCACCATTGTCTAACAGCATGATTTCCAAGACAGGGTTGCCGTACCACTCTGGTGCGGAACTTGTCCTTGTGGACCTTCGAATTTCAGTAGGGGCTTGATCAGAAGTATCTTGATCATTTTCATTAACTTCCTCTCTAGTCGGTGCAGGCACCTCAGGAACATTTTCTTGAGTTGCGCCATTTTCCGGTTCAAGAGGTAATATCAAGCTCTACTTTCCTCCCACTTACTTCTTTCGAGAGAAACTCTTTCTCCAGAAAGGACCCATTCTTGGCAACAAAGATCTTGCCTTCGGATCTGAGGTAGAAGGTGTACCCAATAGTTTCTTTTGGGTATCCTATGAAGACGCATTTTTCCGACTTGGGTTCGAGCTTTTCAGGTTGAAGTTTCTTGACATAAGCATCGCATCCCCAAACTTTTAGAAACGACAACTTAGGTTTCTTCCCAAACCATAATTCATACGGTGTCGTCTCAACGGATTTCGACGGAGCCCTATTTAAAGTGAATGCGGCAGTCTCTAAAGCATAGCCCCAAAAAGAAAGCGGTAAATCGGTAAGAGACATCATAGATCGCACCATATCTAACAGAGTGCGATTACGATGTTCGGACACACCATTACGCTGAGGTGTTCCAGGCGGCGTGAGTTGTGAAACTATTCCACATTTTCTTAAGTGTGCCCCAAACTCGTGACTCAAGTATTCTCCTCCACGATCTGATCGCAGAAACTTGATTTTCCTGTCACGTTGATTTTCAACCTCACTCTGAAATTCCTTGAACTTTTCAAAGGTTTCAGACCTATGTGACCAAGGCGGCAGTGCCACAAGTTTGTGGGACTATCATTATCAACCTTATTTCTTTTGGTACTCACATTATGAACATGTGTAGCATCACGTTTGAGATTCATAAAGAATAAACCATTCACCATAGGAGCATGACCATAAAACATATCTCTCATAAAAATGGAACAACCATTATTCTCAGATTTAAAAGAGTAGCCATCTCGAATTAAACGAGATCCCGATACAATGTTCATGCTCAAAGCTGGCACTAAATAACAATTATTAAGGTTTAAAACTAATCCCGAAGGGAGATGCAGAGACAGCGTGCCGACGGCGATCACATTGACCTTGGAACCATTCCCGACGCGCATCGTCACCTCGTCCTTTGCCAGTTTCCACTTATTCCGCAGCCCCTGCTTTGAGTTACAAATGTGAGCAACTGCACCGGTATCAAATACCCAGGAGCCACTACGGGCACTAGTAAGGTACACATCAATTACATGTATATCACATATACCTTTTGTTTTGCCGGCCTTCTTATCCGCTAAGTACTTAGGGCAATTCCGCTTCCAGTGACCGCTTCCCTTGCAATAAAAGCACTCAGTCTCGGACTTGGGTCTATTCTTTGGCTTCTTCCCGGCAGCTTGCTTGCCGGGCGCGGCAACCTCCTTGCCGTCCTTCTTGAAGTTCTTTTTACCCTTGCCTTTCTTGAACTTAGTGGTTTTATTGACCATCAACACTTGATGTTCCTTCCTGACTTCTACCTCTGCTGATTTCAGCATAGCAAATACTTCAGGAATGGTCTTTTCCATCCCCTGCATATTGAAGTTCATCACAAAGCTCTTGTAGCTTGGTGGAAGCGACTGGAGGATTCTGTCAATGACCGCATCATCCGGGAGATTAACTCCCAGCTGAGTCAAGCGGTTATGCAACCCAGACATAGTGAGTATGTGCTCACTGACAGAACTGTTTTCCTCCATCTTACAGCTGAAGAATTTGTCGGAGACTTCATATCTCTCGACCCGGGCATGAGCTTGGAAAACCATTTTCAGCTCTTCGAACATCTCATATGCTCCATGTCTCTCAAAACGCTTTTGGAGCCCCGGCTCTAGGCTGTAAAGCATGCCGCACTGAACGAGGGAGTAGTCATCGGAACGTGCCTGCCAAGCGTTCATAACATCTTGTTCTGCAGGGAGAACGGGCGCGTCACCAAGCGGTGCTTGTAGGACATAATCTTTCTTGGCAGCTATGAGGATGATCCTCAGGTTCCGGACCCAGTCCGTATAGTTGCTGCCATCGTCTTTCAGCTTAGTTTTCTCTAGGAACGTGTTGAAGTTGAGGACTACGTTGGCCATTTGATCTACAAGACATATTGTAAAATATTTTAGACTAAGTTCATGATAATTAAGTTCAACTAATCATATTGTTAGTGAACTCCCACTTAGATTAGACATCCCTCTAGTCATCTAAGTATTACATGATCCGAGTTAAACTAGACCGTGTCCGATCATCACGTGAGACGGACTAGTCAACATCGGTGAACATCTTCATGTTGATCGTATCTTCTATACGACTCATGCTCGACCTTTCGGTCTTCTGTGTTCCGAGGCCATGTCTATACATGCTAGGCTCGTCAAGTCAACCTAAGTGTTTGCATGTGTAAATCTGTCTTACACCCGTTGTATGTGAACGTCTGAATAAAACACCCGATCATCACGTGGTGTTTTGAAACAGCGAACTGTCGCAACGGTGCACAGTTAGGGGGAACACTTCTTGAATTTATTGTGAGGGATCATCTTATTTACTACCGTCGTTCTAAGTAAACAAGATGCAAAACATGATAAACATCACATGCAATCAAATAATAAACGTGACATGATATGGCCAATATCACATAGCTCCTTTGATCTCCATCTTGGGGCTCCATGATCATCTTGTCACCGGCTTGACACCATGATCTCCATCATCATGATCTCCATCATCGTGTCTCCATGAAGTTGCTCGCCAACTATTACTTCTACTACTATGGCTAACGCGTTTAGCAATAAAGTAAAGTAATTTACATGGCGTTTCTTGATGACACGCAGGTCATATAAAAGAATAAAGACAACTCCTATGGCTCCTGCCGGTTGTCATACTCATCGACATGCAAGTCGTGATTCCTATTACAATAGCATGAACATCTCATACATCACATATAGATCATTCATCATTCATCACAACTTTGGCCATATCATATCACAAACCACTTGCTGCAAAAACAAGTTAGACGTCCTCTAATTGTTGTTGCAAGTTTTACGTGGCTGAATTAGGGTTCTAGCAAGAACGTTTTCTTACCTACGTTAAAGCCACAACGTGATTTGTCAACTTCTATTTACCCTTCATAAGGACCCTGTTCATTGATTCCTCTCCAACTAAAGTAGGAGAGACAGACACCCGCCAGCCACCTTATGCAACTAGTGCATGTTAGTCGGTGGAACCGGTCTCACGTAAGCGTACGTGTAAGGTTGGTCCGGGCCGCTTCATCCCACAATACCGCTGAAGCAAGAAAGGACTAGTAACGGCAAGAAAGTTGACAAATCTACGCCCACAACAAATTGTGTTCTACTCACGCAAGAAGAACTACGCATAGACCTAGCTCATGATGCCACTGTTGGTGAACATTGCAGAAAACAAAAAATTTCCTACTCGTTTCACCAAGATCATCTAGGAGTTCATCTAGCAACGAGTGATTAGATGCATCTACATACCTTTGTAGATCGCGCACAGAAGCGTTCAAAAGAACGGTGATGATGTAGTCGTACTCGACGTGATCCAAATCACCGATGACCAGCGCTGAACGGACGGCACCTCCGCGTTCAACACACGTACGGAACAGCCACGTCTCCTCCTTCTTGATCCAGCAAGGGAGGGAGGAGAGGTTGAGGGAGATGGCACCAGCAGCAGCACGACGGCGTGGTGTTGATGGAGCTGCAGTACTCCGGCAGAGCTTCGCTAAGCACTATGGAGGTGGAGGAGGTGTTGGAGAGGGAGAAGGAGGCAACCAAAGGCCAAGGCGTTCAGGTATGAAGTCCCTCCTCTCCCCCACTATATATAGGAGGGCCAAGGGGGGGTGGCCGGCCCTAGGAGATCCAATCTCCTAGGGGGTGCGGCGGCCAAGGGGGGTTTCCCTCCCCCCCAAGGCACCTAGGAGGTGCCTTCCCCTCCTAGGACTCTTCCCCCTTCAAACCCTAGGCGCATGGGCCTATGTGGGGCTGGTGCCCTTGGCCCATTAGGCCAAGGCGCACCCCCTACAGCCCATGTGGCCCCCCCGGGACAGGTGGACCCACCCGGTGGACCCCCGGGACCCTTCCGGTGGTCCCGGTACAATACCGATAACCCCGAAACTTGTCCCGATGCCCGAAACAGGACTTCCCATATATAAATCTTTACCTCCGGACCATTCCGGAACTCCTCGTGACGTCCGGGATCTCATCCGGGACTCCGAACAACATTCGGGTTACTGCATATACATATCCCTACAACCCTAGCGTAACTGAACCTTAAGTGTGCAGACCCTACGGGTTCGGGAGACAAGCAGACATGACCGAGACGACTCTCCGGTCAATAACCAACAACGGGATCTGGATACCCATGCTGGCTCCCACATGCTCCACGATGATCTCATCGGATGAACCACGATGTCGAGGATTCTATCAACCCCGTACGCTATTCCCTTTGTCTATCGATATGTTACTTGCCCGAGATTCGATCGTCGGTATCCCAATACCTCTTTCAATCTCGTTACCGGCAAGTCACTTTACTCGTACCGCAATGCATGATCCCGTGACCAGACACTTGGTCACTCTAAGCTCATTATGATGATGCATTACCGAGTGGGCCCAGTGATACCTCTCCGTCATACGGAGTGACAAATCCCAGTCTTGATCCATGTCACCCAACAGACACTTTCGGAGATACCCGTAGTCTACCTTTATAGTCACCCAGTTACGTTGTGACGTTTGGCATACCCAAAGCACTCCTACGGTATCCGGGAGTTACACAATCTCATGGTCTAAGGAAAAGATACTTGACATTGGAAAACTCTAGCAAACGAACTATACGATCTTGTGCTATGTTTAGGATTGGGTCTTGTCCATCACATCATTCTCCTAATGATGTGATCTCGTTATCAATGACATCCAGTGTCCATAGTCAGGAAACCATGACTATCTGTTGATCAACGAGCTAGTCAACTAGAGGCTCACTAGGGACATGTTGGTGTCTGTTATTCACACATGTATTACGATTTCCGGATAACACAATTATAGCATGAATAAAGACAATTATCATGAACAAGGAAATATAATAATAATGCTTTTATTATTGCCTCTAGGGCATATTTCCAACACTCCCTAGATGGGAGAAGGGTTTCCCCTGTGGTCCTTGCCCTCCATGGCATGGCCCTGTGGATTTTTCTTTCCAAAAATCATATATATTCCAAAAAAATCTCCGTCAGTTTTTATCCCATTTGGACTCTGTTTGATATGGATATTCTACGAAACAAAAAACATGCAACAAACAGGAACTGACACTCGACACTGGATCAATATGTTAGTCCCAAAAATAGTATAAAAAGTTGCCAAAAATATATAAAAGTTGTAGAATATTGACATGGAATAATAAAAAATTATAGATACGACGGAGACGTATCAGCATGTCAATTGGACTCCATTTAGTATTCTTTTCTGTAAAACTAAAAAATAAAGAAAAAACAGAAATGGCACTGGGCTCTAGGTTAATAGGCTAGTCTCAAAAATCATATAAAATAGCATATAAATGCATATAAAACATCCAAGATGGATAATATAATAGCATGGAACAATCAAAAAATATAGATACATTGGAGACGTATCAATCGTGCGGTGTTCTTTCTTAGTGATAGAAGGGGCAGCAAGACACACATGTGTCATTGCTATTAAGGATACCAAGATGGGGGCTATTCCTACATGAATAGATCTCGTCTACATCATGTCATCGTTCTTATTGCATTACTCCGTTTCTCCATGAACTTTACACACTAGATGCATGTTGGATAGGAGTCGATGTGTGGAGTAATAGTAGTAGATGCAGGTAGGAGTCGGTCTACTAATCTTGGACGTGATGGATATATATTGATCATTGCCTGGATATCGCCATAATTATTTGAGGTTCTATCAATTGCCCACCAATAATTTGTTTACCCACTGTGTGCTATTTCTTGAGAGAAGCTACTAGTGGAATCTACGGCCCCCGAGTCTATTCTTTATCATATTTGCGTTCCGATCTATTATTTGCCTTTAAGATCTAATTTTATTTGCTTTTATTTTCAGATCTATTATTCTAAAAACCAAAAATACCTTGTTGCCTTTTTTATTATTTATTTTATTTTGCATTTTATCGAGATCTATTTACCCAATCTATCACAAATTTATCCCGTCAACTCGACAATTTTTCTACGCAGTTACCCCTAAGAGGGATTGACAACCCCTCATAAGCTTCGGGTTGCATGTATTTGTTCTTTGTGTGCAGGTACCGTTTACATAGCGTTGCTTGGTTCTCCTACTGAATTGGTAACCTTGGTTTCATAATTGAGGAAAATACCTATTGTAACTGTGTTGCACCAATCCTTCCTTATTGGGGAAATACTGACGTAGTTCAAGCGAAATCAGGATGCACAGGATGCAAGTTGAAGGAGGGGCCTGGGAGTCGCCAACTATTTCCTGATTTTGTTATTTTTCTTTGTCAGATGCTTTGTGGTCCAGGAATGAGGAAAGGAGCGTGGGCGACGGGTCCAAGATGCTTTTGTGATAGTTACGTGGCCTTGTTTTGGTTAGCATAGAACCGAGTCAGATTTTTAGCAGCCCGATCCGTTTTTTTGTTGGAAATGCAAACATACAATTTCTCGATGGTATTGGGACATACATGTGTCAAGACTTGATTTGTCAGGAAATTTGAATGAAATCAAACTAAAAATCAGTCAAATGCTAAATAGACATTCCATTTTTTTAAAGCATGCTATTTTTTCCCTCCAAGTGTTTTGTAGTGGAGGAAAGTATAGTTTCCCCCCTCAAATCTTCCCCAATGGATCAATATCCCCCTGAACTCTAAAACCAGATTATTTCCCCCCTGAACTCTACGAAACCGAATAAATGTCGCCCTGGGGTGGTTTTGGAGCGGATTGAAGGTGGTTTTACTTGTAATCATTCTGACTTGGCACGCTGAGTTGGCAAAGGTAGCATCGTCCGCTCGAGCATGGGCCTGGCGACCATGGCCATGGCCATGGCCGACCTCAGCCGTGCACTCACCAGCCCAGCCGCCCCGCACGCCCACCCCTAACTGCCCTCTGCCGCAGCCCCGCAGCCTCGCTCACGCGCATGCCCTCCTGTGGCCGACTCAGGCGGCGCGCCGGCCGTGCTTCGGCGGGCGCTACCTTCCGGGGCGGGCGTGCTGCCTCGCATGCGCGAGTCAAGTGCCTGCAGGGCGTGGTCGTGCGATGGTCGGAACCATCTCCTTCAGTGCAATGAGCAGACCAGCAGCGTTGCCACCTCCTTGCATTCCTAATCAGTGAGCTATGGTTTGTTTCCCCCGCGCGCATGTGCATCTCAGTGTTTGTGTGCTTCAATAAGGGTAGGGAGCTAATAGGAGCAGTAATGGCCGTCGGGATGAGACTCTCGGAGGTGCTCTCGCACGTCCGCCCGCGTGCTGCTGCGTCGAGGCTGCTCTTCCAAATCCTATGGAAAAGGCGATGGGAAAGCGGGGCGAGAACAACGAGCTTCTGCGTGACGGACGGTTGCAAAAGGAAGAGGCCCAGACCTGTGTTTGCTGCCATGCGCGCGACCACGAACATGAACTTGACTCGCGCATGCGAGGCAGCACGCCAGGCTAGGAAAGCAGGGCTCGCCAAAAGCACGGCCGGCGCGGCCGGCCATGGAAGGACCAGCGTGTGAGAGAGGTTGCGGGGCCGTGGTCGAGGGCGCTTGCAGGCTGGGCGCGCGCATGGACGGCCGATCTCGGCCATGGCCATGGCGGCCGAGTTCGAGCTCGAGCGAGGCGACGCTACAGGTGACGGAATCAGACGAGAAAAGGTGCGCGCGTTCACCCAGAGCTCGTAGGCGAAGTCGGGGCGGCCGGGGAAGCTGCAGTGGTGACGAATTTGACGCCGGCGGCCGCCGAACGAAGACAAAAAGACGTTGCTAAAAGTGAAGAAATTTCACCAAAACCGTTCCTTGCCGATGCCGAGTCAACATCATTAACAGCCTAGTTAGCATCCTTAGTACGAAAACCACCTTCAATTCTTTTCAAAACCACTCTGGGGTGATATTTATCCGGTTTTGCAAAGTTCAGGGGGTTATTTATCCGGTTTCGGAGTTCAGGGGGGATTTGGTCCATCAAGGGAGATTTCAGGGGGAGAAATATACTTTCTTCTTTGTAGTGATGTTTTCCTTCAAGTATGGTCATATGATGCATTGTGCAGCCCAACCCAATAAGCCTACTAGCCCAGTGGGCCCGCCAGTGCACGCCTCAAACCAGCTCCACACATATCCCCTACAAAAAATAAATAAAACGAACCATCCGTGTACCACCACCGGCCCCTCTCTCTCCCGCACGCGAACCCGGAAGCCTCGCTTCCGCCGCCGTCGCCGCCGCTCCGCACCGCGACGCAGAGCTCGCCCGTGCTCCCCTACGCACGGAGCTCCCGGCTCTCGTCGGCGCAGGTAACCCTCGACTCCCAGATTCCATCTGATTCCACCCTACCTAACCCTCCATGGCGTCCAGTTTCGGAACCCTAGAAAGCCGTCGGCCAGTTGTTACGGCTGCCTCGTCGCGATGTTCCGAGCTAGATGGGCGATTGGTCGGCTTGATTTCACAGTTCCTTTGTCTCGGTAGTTTTCTGCGGATTCAGACCAATTCCTCCCGATTGGGTGTTTTGGGGATCCTTCGAAATATTCGTGGAATCACACCCCTCAGTTTTTGCGTTTGTTTACCGCACGAGGATAGGCAGTATCTCGATGTCGAAATTTCGCGGAGTTCTAGTTAGGGCTGTAGTCGAATTGGTGTTAAGGGGACTCCCCAGATCTTCAGATTTCAGATCTGGGCGTTGGATATTGTCGCGGTTTCGTCTGGATAGGAATTTTCTTTCCTATAAACGACTGCTCTCGCTAAATAGTTGGGAAATTTGCTTGCTAGGCTTACATACACTGTGATACGCAGTTGGTGATCTAGAAGTGTATAGAATCTTGTCGGCCTTTCGTGCAGTGTTGCTCATATACCTCTGGGAGAGGTGTCCTCATTATAACTGGTTCCTCTCTTTACTAAACCCAGGGATTTGTTCACCATGGCCCGCTTGTACGTTGGTAACTTGGATGCCCGGGTGACTGCTGGGGAACTTGAAGATGAGTTTCGTGTGTTTGGAGTTTTGCGAAGGTCGGTTTCATTACAATTTGCCTTTGCAGTATTTTCTTTATGTGGAATTTTTTTGATGCGTGAATTCATTTATTGTATACTGCCAAGGATAATCATGCATGCCAGTGCTTATAAAGTGATGTTGGATCTTTGAAGCAAAATGATAATTATGTATGCCAGCGATTATGCTTATAAAGGGATGCTAGATCTTTGAAGCAATTATGTTGTTTACAATTGAAGTTGTTATTTAGTTATTTTCATTCATGTTTGATCTTCGTAACTTGTATGTTCAAACATGTCGAACTATCCAGTGAAATGCTTTCTACTTCTAGCGGTGCTTGTGCTGTGGGTATGCTCGTTCACCAATGAACATCAGAACATAACATGCTTAAGAACTCCTATCTCTGACGTACAAGTATGGACTTTTAAATTGAGATTTTGGACCACCGAGACATGCTGCTCATTTAAGCGTTTCTGAACCTTGAATGCTTTTTCCCTTCAAAATGGTATGGTTCAGCACTAAATATCTTTTGAGGTGGAGGCCTGTATCATTCAGCTGATGAGATGATCAGTTGTTCCTTTGTAAATACTCAATGGCTTGGTGTAGATTAAGAATTTCTCTATCTCTTGGCATGTTGGACTGACTGTTGTGTTCAATGTAGTGTCTGGGTTGCACGTAAGCCACCTGGTTTTGCGTTTATTGATTTTGACGACAAGCGGGATGCTGAGGATGCACTTCGTGATCTAGATGGTAATGCAACCATTTCTCTTGTGGAGGCTTGTTTGATTCTTGGGCAGGACATTACGTCATTTCTTTGTTTCCTGGATCTGATTTTCATGGCAAATGTCTGATTGGCAAAAACATGTAGAACTTGCAGTCTTTTTTGCTCCTCTTTTGAGTTAAGGAAGCAAGCTTTCAATGGTTGAAACTTAGTAAATAATCTCTTTTCTTTTAGATTATACACATCCTAGCCACTAGCCAATCTTTTCGAGTTCTTAGATCATGAACTTTGCTTTTTCAGATGCACACTTTGTTTTCTCATCCATGACAGTAGATTGTAATCTGAAGTATGGTTTCTCTTTTAATAGGCAAGAATGGATGGAGGGTTGAGCTGTCTCGCAATGACCGTGGTGACCGTGGAGGTCGTGGTGGTGGTGGTGGCGGCGGCGGTGGCGGTCGTGATCGTGGTGGTTCTGATATGAAATGCTATGAATGTGGTGAATCTGGGCACTTTGCTCGTGAATGTCGTCTGCGTATTGGTGCTGGGGGTCTGGGCAGTGGAAGGCGTCGCAGCAGGAGCCGCAGCCGCAGCCGCAGTCCTAGGTACCGCAGGAGTCCGAGCTATGGCAGAAGGTAACACATTTTGTTAATGCATTAAGTTATAAGTCTCAATTGTTTAGGTTAGCTTTGTTGTTCATTTCCTTGCATACTGTTTATGTCAAAAATGGTTGCTTGTTCTTTATAAGTTCTTCTACCTACCATGTCAAGCTTGGGTGCCTGGTCTTTTACTTTTTGTTATTTTTGGCTATGTGAGGTTTCTCTACTTTGTGCTCATTATATGCCTAGGATTATGATTGAAGGAATGAACTCTTAGAAACTAACTACTCTGCAAACAGAAGTTACAGCCCTCGTGATCGCTCTCCAAGACGCCGCAGTGCTTCTCCAGCCCCAGCCCGTGGTCGCAGCTATAGCAAGTCACCAGTCCGTGCCAGGGATGATTCTCCTGATGCTAAAGGGTAAATGCAGATTCTGTGGAAATATCACCTAATTATTGTGTCCCAATCTCATACTGGACTGCTCTCCCAGGTATCGCCGCAGCCGGAGTTAGACCTGAAGCCCGTGTCCAATGCATGTTCTCTGAGAGAAGTTACTCTTTAGCTCTGCCTGCTAGGAGTACTGAGACCTGACGTCAACTTCTTGACTTCGGTTAAGGTTTCAACTTTATCTATAGTTTATGTTCTGTCATTAAAAAAATTATGTGGTGGATGTGGTATGCAACTGAGATCTATTACCTTTCTTTCTGTGTGTTAAGAAGGCATCGTCCTGCACTTCTGCTTAAACGACTCAGCCAACTTCGGCTCTTCAGTTGTTGTCTTCGTGGTTTTCTTGTTCGCTCTTCATTCTTCGCACGCCCTTACTGCTTCGCGCATCCTGCATTAGTCCCTGCCTGCGATGCCTCTGATGTTCTTCGTTGAAGAGCTGCCTTCAAAATTAGTAATCTCTTTATCTCAAATTGATAAGTTTGGATGTGCTGACAAGTGCAACTTGTTAAAGTAACCGGATCACTGATTTTGTATATAGAACCAGGAGTCAGCAAGGTATTGACCGTGCAGCACTCGAGTGAAACTAAATCTACATCCTGTTCATAGGGTGAAAAATGGGCCTTGAGCTGCGCTCTGTAGTTGAGCATCAAGGAATTTGATGAGGCCGGCTTCACCGAGAGTCCACTTAAAACAGTTTTGTGGACTTCATCTCGGCTTTATTCTCGGCTTCAGCGAGAGTCAATCCATTTAAAGAGTTGTGCGGACTTCATCGGCTTTATTCTCGGCATTCATGTTCTTCGCAGTCTGCATAGTCTGCCTGCTGCCTGCTGCCTGCACTGCACTGCACTGCATAGTCTCAACTTCATCTTCATCTGCGTGCTTCATTTGTTATCTTCGACAAAACGAGTATATTTCTGCCTGCTGCCTACACTGCATAGTCTCCGTCTCCGTCTTCTGCCTGCTGCCTGCACTGCTTAGTCTCTGAATGGGAATGTCTTGCCATCTCCAAGATGTGATGCATTCTTGCTTTCTATATTAGGCAAGTCCTTAATTGTTATTGAAGTACTTGTGACCTAATATTGCATTTAGTAGGAAACTACTGTGTACTGGCCATTCAGCAGTTGTACCTGTACACCTTTTCACATTAGACATCCAAAGATAAATTTCATGTGCTGGAAACTTCTGTCAAATCACCACCTACTGTCTATTTTGTTCCAGTGGCAGCCTCAGTTAAGTTTGCTAGCGGCTGTGCAGAGGCAGTCAGGTTGAATCTTTGTGTGCGGTAATACTCTTAGAATGCCATATTTTTGTTTGGGCATATCCATGGGAATATTTTCGTTTGGCACAAGGTGGGCAGACGCATAGCTCCAATCTTTGCCTGAAAAACGACTGGGTGTTAGTCGATTCGGCCGCACCATTTGATTTCATTCAACCCTTGCCATGCCCCCTTCTTCACGTAGCCAAAGATTTTTGTCCTTTTGCTTGGTCCAACACAGACCAAATTGCCTGCCGCCCGGTGCTCCTGTTTGTGTCTCGCTGATGCCTCTGCTGTGCTGTGGACATCCTTCCCTCGCGGTGTTTGTGTCTGACAGCCCACCTTGCACCCCGAACCTTAAGAGCATCTCAAGCACCTTGCACCCCGAACCTTAAGAGCATCTCAAGCCGTTGGAGCCCCAAGAACACCATCGAACCCAAAAAGTTCTCGGAGGACCAAATGCTTCATCCGGTTGAAATAGGAGTGTATGGGGAGGGCATCTTTTCAGCCACATCCCACACCAACCAAAAGTTTGTGAGGAAAATGATTAAGTGGAAGAAAAAGGACATGTGAGGAGACATGATTCGCCGAAACTTTCGCCGACGCCGCCAAGAGCCCCTCAACGCGCTGGGTTTCACCTAGGGTTGCCGGCTCTATTTTGACGTACGAATAATAATAAAACAATAGTTATTTTGTTCTTGAATATCGTATCCAAAGCTCAGAAGAAAACAAAATCGTATCCGTGGTCAGATGGTGCCGACGGCGTCATGCTCATGCGACACTAGTCGTTTTTAATCTGGAAACGTTTGGAGACGGCGCGCCGGCTGAACCTTCAGCCGGTCGCCCGCTCATGCGCACTCCTGCTTCGCGGGATCCCACAAGAGATGAGCCAGCTCGACTTATCCTTCTCTCTGTCCACTTACTTTTTTCCAGCGACACATGCATCTTCCCTGTTCTTGCCGCTGCAATCCCCAGCACGCCGGCGAGGCCGCCGTCCACCCCCGTCTACCCCTGCATCGACCCCTACCCCGTCGCAGCCCAATTTCGCCGGCAAGGTCGTCGTCCACCCCACGGCCGACGACTTGTGGTGCTGAAGACGACATGCACGGGGTTGGGGGGGGGGTGCTGCATCTGGTATCCACTGGTGCCGGAGACGAAGAGTCTCCATGGATGACCACAGTGAAGGTTGCGATGCCAGCGAGCGGATAACGATGCTGGAACTAGCATTTTGTTTTGCTTCAACCGGCCAAATCCAAAGCTGGAACCACTATTGTTTTTTGCTGCAACCAATAAGCGAGTTGGAAACACAGCTGATTTTTGCTACAACTAGATCATTTTTTTGCTACAACCAGTGGCGCTATTTGCTACAATCTTCGGCGTGTAGTTTTGTGGCCCATGACAACAAACAACTGCAACCGGGAGATGAGGAAAGTTGCAATCTACACTGTGAAAAGCTACGACCGGCAACAAAAACAGCTACTACTGTCAGAGTAACGTGCTGCAACCAACGACAGCGAACTTGTGGCCGGCGACGGCAGATGCAAAAAAGCTTCAAATGGTGTGCGAAAAGGTTTCAACCGACAAAGGAGTATGCTTCAAGCATGAAAAAGCTTCAAATGGGTGTGGAAGAAAAACTTTGAACCTTGAAAAAAGTTTCAACCGGCAAGGAAAAAGCTTCAATTTGGCAACCGTCGTTGTTTTTAGCTACTACGACGATGTTTTTTGCTACATTCATTCAATGTCGTTTTACTGGTGGCCGGCGTTCGCGCAATCCTGTGCTTCCAACACAAAAATGATGCTGCAACTGTAGTCTTGTTTTGCTACTACCGGCGCAGTGTTTTGCTACATCCATCAAGCAGAAGATGCGACCTTGCGACGGTGACGAGGGCGTTTTTGCTGCACCCGTTTTTGGTTGTTTCTACTACCGGCGATCTTTTTTGCTACATCCATCAAAAAGGAGCTGCGACCTAGCGACGGCGGTGATGGTGACGGTGTTTTTTTGCTGCAACCGTTGTCAGGTTTTACTATGACGGGATAAGTTTTTTGCTACATCCGTTCAATGGCGTGATTGGCTGGTGGGAGTCGTCGACGCAATTCCGTTCAGTGAGTATCAACGGCGAGGGGCGGCGGCGGAGCTACAACCAGAGCCGATGAGAGCTGCAACCGTAGGTGTTGCATGGGTCGAGGTAGCGACGAGGAGGACTAGCGAGAGTGGGAACCAACGACGAGGACTGCCTAAGCGAGACCCCATCCAAACCAAATCCGCCACTCGTTGGGCGAGGCCTTGCTTTCTATGAACACCTCACCACTGAATGAGAAACTTAGCCTCCGACCCGACCAAGAGAGAAGACAGGGTCAAGCCGACGCCGCCTGTTGGAAAACCCGCTGTCGGACCTGATTCATTGCCCTTTGTTTTTCAGCCTATGATTTACTATTGAAAAACAAGTCGACAGGGTTTACGAAACGCTCTTCATTTTATAGGATCTCCCAGTCGTCAAAAAGGCCGTTCCTTCTTTTTAAAGACCAATCATTTATTTATTTATGAGATAACGGAAGAAATGGGTCTTTTGACTTTCGTTTGGGCCATGGCGGCCAGTGCTCCTAAGATCATAGAAGCAATGCTGCAGAAAAAGAAGATTTGTCTAGAGTTCTGTTTTAGTAGAAACTTGATTGATTCGTTCCTGTATAAACAGCCAAAACTAGGGACTTCGAAAACAAGGATAGTTTGCCAGGTAGGGATACCGTTGTTCGAATTGAAAAAAGATACCTTTCCCCAGAGAGATAGGATTCGAAAACCCAGTTCACTGCGCGCCCCACCCCGTCATCAGTCCTGTGTTGCCCCGAGATATGAAGGAGCCGATCAATCTACCCGCCCGAGGTAAGCTTGCTCCTCACTTGAGTTGAAGCTGCCTCCGCTCCCTGCCGTCATACGAATTGATTAACTTTATCTTGACATACGCTACGCGTCTTGAGCGCCTTGCGCGCTCAAGAACAAGCAAGGGATGAGCGCTTCCAAAACCGACACAGGTGGGTAGGTAGAGAATACCTAGGGGCGCGAGACAACTCTCTCTAAGGAACTCGGCAAAATAGCCCCGTAACTTCGGGAGAAGGGGTGCCCCCTCACAAAAGGGGGCCGCAGTGACCAGGCCCGGGCGACTGTTTACCAAAAACACAGGTCTCCGCAAAGTCGTAAGACCATGTATGGGGGCTGACGCCTGCCCAATGCCGGAAGGTCAAGGAAGTTGGTGAACTGATGACAGGGAAGCCGGCGACCGAAGCCCCGGTGAACGGCGGCCGTAACTATAACGGTCCTAAGGTAGCGAAATTCCTTGTCGGGTAAGTTCCGACCCGCACGAAAGGCGTAACGATCTGGGCACTGTCTCGGAGAGAGGCTTGGTAAAATAGACAAGGCCGGCGAGGGTGTGGATCGGTGACGAGGAAGGCCATCGGAGGGGAGATGAGGCACCAGAGGAGAGCTGCACGAGACGGCGGAGATGCGGGGATCTGCGCGAGCGTGAGATGCGCGAGGAGGAAGAAGATCGGGGACGACTCATTTTTTTTCGCTAGATCGAACGGCCAAAACCAGTGGCATCCTCCAGCTAGGGTGCGGCCGGCCCAATCTTTGGGCCGGTGCGCCCGCGCCTAGCAGTGGCCTTTTCAATCTCCTTCGCTCTCTTTCCTGTTCTTCTGTGGCACATGTTTCATTCTAATTTGCCTTCGTAATAACATTTTTTGTTTGTTCCGTTTCAAAAAAAATCATTTTTTGTTTGTTTGGGGTTAGCATTGGTCTCGCGACATGCCGTTGTTAACGAACTGCCTGACATCTATTCGTAATGTTTTTGTTCGTCGGCGCGTCGGCATAACCGTGATTGATGATTAAGAAGCCGCGCGAGGGTAATTGAGAAAGCCTGACATCTTGTCTTCTCCGTCAGTTCTTCCTCGTTCTTGCAGGCTGCCGTCGTCTGGTCCAAATCGTAATCCCAGGAAAAAGAAAAGAAAAAGAATCTTCTGCGCAATTTCCGCCCCTTTTTGACGTTTTTGTCTGCACTGTCGTCCGTTCGAAGCACCGATGGGGAAACGACCGTTGACTTGAATCTACCACTGCAAAACGAAATAACCGAGTGAGATCGCGGGCAAGATGCCCTGCGCTGGCCGAATGAGCCACTACCCAGTATAAGGCCAAAACTTCAACGCGCCGACCTATTTCGTCTGCTTGAGTCCACGTGAAAAAAAAAACACACGGTCCAATGCGTAAATAAATGGATGTTTGTTTTTTTCGCATCGACCCATTTCAGGCAAAAAATTGGGCTGGATTTATGCCCGCGCCGGCACATAGCGAACGCCCGCGGCGTCCTCCCCTACCTTGTTGCTGTCGCCCACTTTCGACCTTTGCGCCACCGTCCATCGCCGCATCCACCGACGGCCCCACTGCTCCTGCATCCATCACCGCCCACTTTTGTCATTGTTGTGGCCGTCGCATCCACGATCTGCCTACTCCCCGACCACCGCCGGCAACCCATGCTACCCAAGGTCAGTGCCGCATGACGTAGGGTTCTACAGCCCTGCTGCCTTTGTCTCCGTGAATGGGCCAAGGAGGGATCTATTCATCGCCCCGACATGTCACCGCCCCACCCCCGTCGCCGACCGCAAGGTATTCGATTGTTTGCCCGACTCGGCTGAGGCTCGTCCACGCCCACCCTCGTCTAGTGAGGTACGGTTTCATCATGGACGAGCCAAGGAGGCTCCATTCATCGGCCACGACATGTCACCGCCCCACCCCCGTCGTCGGCCGCAAGGTGTTCGACCGTTTGCCCGACTCAGTCGAGGCTTGTCCACTCCGGTCCTGGTCCAGTGAGGTACGGTTTCATCATGGTGGACAGCTCGGATGAGTTTTTTCTACGACAACTTCATATGTTCACCATCGTCCAAAGAATCGTCCGACGATGATGATGATGCTGTGATAGCTACTTTGATTGTCAATGAACACATTGCTAGGCAGCGGCCAAGGTTTATGGGATCGATCTTGGGCCATACTCCGGGGTTGAATCGCAATAGAGAGAGCGGCCATTGCCTACTCTATAGCGATTATTTCTGGCTCAATAACCCACTATTCCTTCTCAAGCTTTTCTAGCGACGGTTCTGGATGAGAGAGATGTGGGAGGGAGTGGTGGAGTATGATGATTACCTCAAATGCAAGTATGATGCCCTTGGAAAGGTTGGGTTCTCCTCTTATCAGAAATGTACAATAGTTGTTCGTATGCTTGCACACGGAATTCCCGATGGTCTCCTGGATGAGTATGTCTGCATGAGTGAGTCCACATGCATTGCGTCATTGTACAAGTTCTGCAAAGCTGTGGTTGCAGTGTTTGACTCGGAGTACTTGAGAGAACCAAATGCTACGATACAACCTGGTTGTTGGCGATCAATGAATCGAGAGGCTTTTCGGGAATGGTAGATAACATAGATTGTATGTATTGAAGTGGAAGAACTGCCCATTTGCTTGGTAGGGACAATATAAGGGACATGTTAAAGCTTGCACAGTGATACGTGAAGCCGTGGCATCATAAGATCTCTGGATTTGATACTCTTTTTTCAGCATGGCAGGTTCTCACAATGACATCAACCTGCTTCAGCACTTTCTGGTGTTCGCTAGGCTTTCAGAAGGCAACTCCTCACATGTCAACTTTGAGATCAATGACCACCAATACAACAAGGGATACTACCTAGCTGATAGTATCTATCCTTAGTTGTCAACTATTGTGAAGACAATCTCCAAGCCTGGAATAGCGCTATGTTTGCCCAAAAACAAGAGAGTGATAGGAAGGATGCGACGCCGACGCTTGCTTTAGATGTGCTCCAATCTCAATGTGCTATTCTTTGACACCCTGCTAGAACGTGAAGCCAACAGAGGATGTGGGAGGTGATGACTGCTTGTGTGATAATGCATAACATGACCATAGAGGATGAGCGTGATGACAACATCTTTGATTGAGGGTGGAATTTCCAGGGTGAAAACATTGAGCCTGAGTATGGAGCGATAAGTTTGCATGGTTCATCCAATTTCATCATGAAATGCATGATTGGACAACTCACATTCAACTCCAAAATAATTTGGTGAGCATATGTGGAATCACATAGGAAACCAATAGATGTATCTGCTCTTTTTTTTTTAATTTTATATCTGCTCTTTTTATTTCAATCTGTTTGCTACAATTTTAAATTCATTTGGTTGTAAACTATGAGTTTTATTTATTTATTGTGTTGTAAAACTAGGTGACTTATTTGTTTAATCATGTGCAATGTTTTATTTTATTTGTTTGATTAATATGCATATAATGTCTAATGGCACAAAAAAAACCAACAAGGGGGACCAAATGGGACGAGCCGTTGGGCGCACTACCCAGAAATGTGCGGACAAGGGCGGACGTCGTGCCTAGAGCTGACCCAAAAGGATAAAAAGTAGACAAAATCCGCGTGCGCCTTGGATTTGGCCTAACTAACTAGGTGATTCCAACTAATAGCATCTCCACCATCTCTACTTTCCCTAATAAAATCTAGCTATAGGAAAAGTTGATACAAAAATTGCACTCCAACGGTTTTTCTATACCCAATAGTTTTTAGGGTCTCACCCAAAGAACACCCCATCTTCTTCAACAGGGGAAGATTGATCTTCCCATATATCCCAAGTCACGGTGGTGGGAGCCAGCTGCCTGAAGCTTCACCGGCCGACACGCCAGAGCAGAAGCCGTTGGACGCCCCTACCGTCACCGGCGATCGTCGGGCCGCCGCCGAGACTGCTGCACCACCTTCTCGGCCATCCACCGCCGCCATCAGGCCCGCTGCATGATGACCCACAAGTGTAGGGGATCTATCGTAGCTTTTCGATAAGTAAGAGTGTCGAACCCAACGAGGAGCAGAAGAAAATGATAAGCAGTTTTCAGTAAGGTATTCTATGCAAGCACTGAAATTATCGGTAATAGATAGTTTTGTGATAAAGTAATTTGTAACGACTAGCAATTAATAAAGGTAAATAAGGTGCAGCAAGATGGCACAATCCTTTTTGTAGCAAAGGACAAGCCTGGACAAACTCTTATATCACTACTAGAATCTGCAAATAGCCCTAGGGCCTAATACCCTAAGCAAAAGGGCAAAAACACTAGGGAAACCATTTCCCCTAGTGTATACCCTAGGGAAATCGCCCTAGGGCTTCAGTGGTGGGGGAATCTCGGTTTCCCTTGGGTGTCCAAGGTATACCCTAGGTAACATCTACTTTCCCTTGGGTTTCGAAGTCTAGGGGAACTAGCGACATGAGGTCAGCCCCACTGACGTGTAAAGTAGGTTTCCTTTGGGTTCACTTTGTTCCCCAGGGAAATCTTCTATAACGGCAGTGAACGTTAACCCATACAACCCCTTGAGTTTATGAACCCTAAGGAATCATTACTTATAAATAGTATGGTAAAAACACACACTTTCGTTGTATTTGCACAAATGTATAATAATTCTACATAATCACTCCAGAAAGTTGAAGACACAAAAGGGACCCGCGCGCACATACACACACACACACATATATATTAACCCTCATCATTTTACATGACAACAACCAGGAGCTTACAAAAGTACCCTACACTTCACAAAGTGTCATCTAACTAGGATTGTCACACACTATGAATCATGTAAGTCACTGATCCAAGAGATCACAACCATCAGCATGTGCATGGCCAAGACGAGAAGTGTTAGGTTGCACTTAATTAAGTATGCATATCCTAGTAACAAGCATTGGCTTCTAATTAATCAACGCAAAAAGTTTATGCCACTTCCTTCACCACCGCAAGAGACATCTCAAAAAGGAGGTAGTTCATCACCAGGCAGAGAGAAATTTCTAGTTTGCGTCAAACAACCCAGCAAACATTCCATCTTCTGCTCCACGCGATGTATTATTCATATTTTCAGCACCATTAGTTGATTCACCTGTGGAGGGCTGCAGAAATGTCTTTTTAAGAATCTTGAAATATCAAATTATAAATAATGACTACAAAAATCCTTAGTTGATTCAACAGCAAGATAGATGTTAAACTATGTAGCGATGATGGGCGTGCATTGTTATATATAATTTTGCATCACAAAGTTTGCCATCAAACAACACAATGCTCATAATGAACGGAAAGATTTACCCTATGTAGCAATTGAACCATGGCTAAGAAAACCCTTTTGTGTGTATTTTTTCTTACAATGTACTTAACATATTTTAATAAAGATGGTAAGCAACACATCACTGAAATGTCCTGGACTGCTCTAGCTTAATGTACATTGATAGAAAAGGCTCAAGCTACTACAAATACCACAAATGCCTCCTCCTTTTCAATTAAGGACCTAGAGAAGAGCACATAGGAGAGGTAGTACCATAGCTTCAAGGCTGTTGTGTGATTAGTTGTAACATATTGTGTGGGCCAAATAGCTTCAACACAATAGCAATAAAAAAACGGATACACATTTGCTGTATAGTGCAACCTACTCCTTTTCTTTTCTTATTTGGTCGATCTGGTGTTATTGCCTTCGAAAGAAATATGTACATACCATTTCCGGAGAAAAGATCGGAGACGAAGAGGTTAATGTTGAAAAAGTTGGAGGTGGAGGTATAACAATACATGGAATCTCAGGCCCTTGAATTCCTTGAAGGGATGCGATGGTCTGAAATTTTTGATACAAATTAGAAAGCTATATCAAATGGCTTTACACACCATAAGAAACTTATGCGGACCACCAAGGCTACTCTCCGCTGTAGTCTGGACAGAATTGTTAGCACACCATTTGGCTTTCTCACATTTTTTTCCTCAATGTATGTAATTCTAACCAGTGCCTAGCACAAGAAAATAGATATAAGTTAAACACACCCCAAGGTATCTCATAGTGTAATATGTTAAACACCTCAAGGTGTGCCAAACAATAATGCATGGATTAAATGATAACTCACGTGTCCCCATCAGATCTAATCAATGGACGTTCAGACTCATTTGCAATAGGCAGTGGAAGTTCTGCAGAACCTCTAAGAATTTGGGGGGGGGGGGGGGGGGGGTGGAAGCCACTCATCATCCTGTAAAATTGAATTCAGATGCATTAGTAAGGTCCACAAAAACACACAACTAAAATTACACATTTTTGAGTTGGCATAAGTATAGCAGAAGAGTATATGTGCATAAGGTCATAAAATAACTAGAGATAAATATAGCCACGAGAGATACAATTGTAAGTTCGGCACAAAGGGAAACAACCAGAAAATCATCAATGTCCAGATTTAAAAATACATGGAGGAAAAATGTCACCTCAGACAGAAGAAAACTATTAGAAATCATCAATTGCTTCATGAGATAATTGCAAGTCCAGAATTATCGTCACATGGGAATTATCGTCAAGCTAGTTTTCATTACGATCATATGATTCATGTTCGGTACTTTGATAATCTGATATGTGGGTGGACCGGTGCTTGGGTACTGTCCTTACTTGGACAAGCATCCCACTTATGATTAACCCCTATTTCAAGCATCCGCAACTACAACCGAAGTATTAAGGTAAACCTAACCATAGCATGGAACATATGGATCCAAATCAGCCCCTTACGAAGCAACGCATAAACTATGGTTTAAACTTCTGTCACTCTAGCAACCCATCATCTACTTATTACTTCCCAATGCCTTCCTCTAGGCCCAAACAATGGTGAAGTGTCATGCAGTCGACGTTCACATGACACCACTAGAGGGATGACAACATACATCTCATCAAAATATCGAAGAATACCAAATTCACATGACTACTAATAGCAAGACTTCTCCCATGTCCTTAGGAACAAACGTAACTACTCACAAAGCATATTCATGTTCATAATCAGAGGGGTATTAATATGCATAATGGATCTGAACATATAATCTTCCACCAAGTAAACCAACTAGCATCAACTACAAGGAGTAATCAACACTACTAGCAATCCACAGGTACCAATATGAGGTTTGGATACAAAGTTTGGATACAAAGGTTCCGCCTCGTGGCGGCGGAGTCTCATCCCGAAAGCTGGCTTTTGATTTTTTTCCTCGATGAAAGACTCCATATAGCAAAAGATGGGCATCGGAGGGCCACGAGGGGGGCCACGAGGCAGGGGGCGCGCCCCCCACCCTCGTGGCTGGTGTGTGGCTCCCCTCTGGTACTTCTTGCGCTCAGTATTTTTTATATATTCTAGAAATAACTTTCGTGAAGTTTCAAGACTTTTGGAGCTGTGCAGGATAGGTCTCTAATATTTGCTCCTTTTTCAGCTCAGAATTCCAGCTGCCGGCATTCTCCCTCTTTGTGTAAACCTTGTAAAATAAGAGAGAATATGTATAAGTATTGTGACATAATGTGTAATAACAGCCCATAATGCAATAAATATCGATATAAAAGCATGATGCAAAATGGACGTATCAACTCCCCCAAGCTTAGACCTCGCTTGTCCTCAAGCGAAAGCCGAAATCGAAAAATATGTCCACATGTTTAGAGATAGAGGTGTCGATAAAAATAAAATATGGACATGAGGGCATCATGATCATTCTTGGAACAACAATATATATATATATATATATTGTCATATGATCTCTTATGCCAAAGTAACAATTCAATCACAATTTTAAGTATGAATCATAAACTTCATTGAGAACCAACAAACTCTAATCTCAGTCATCGAGGCAATTGCAATTTATCATAACATAGGAAATAGTCAATATAAGAGCTTTTCAGCAAGTCCACATACTCAACCATCTTTTAGTCTTTCACAATTGCTAACACTCACGTAGTATTTATGGGTATGAAGTTTTAATCGGACACAGAGAAAGATAGGGGCTTATAGTTTTGCCTCCCAACGTTTTACCTCAAGGGTAATGTCAACAATAATAGTTCATGAAGACTCACATCCGATTAGCTATATATATCAGGATCTTTCCAACACACTATGCTTGCCAAAGGATAAAAATGTAAAAAGGAAAGGTGAAGATCACCATGACTCTTATGTAAGGTAGAAGATAAAAGTAAAAGATAGGCCCTTCGCAGAGGGAAGCAAAGGTTGTCATGCGCTTTTATGGTTGGATGCACAAAATCTTAATGCAAAAGAACGTCATTTTATATTGCCACTTGCGATATGGACCTTTATTATGCAGCCCGTCGCTTTTATTTCTTCCATATCACAAGATCGTATAAATCTTATTTTCTCCCACATTAATAAGTCATACATATTTAGAGAGCAATTTTTATTGCTTGCACCGATGACAACTTACTTGAAGGATCTTACTCAATCCATACGTAGATATGGTGGACTCTCATGGCAAAACTGAGTTTAGGGATATTTGGAAGGACAAGTAGTATCTCTACTTGGTGCAAAGAAATTGGATAGCATGAGAGGGAAAGGCAAGCTCAACATGTTGGATGATCCATGACAATATAATTTATCTCAGATGTAAGAAAACATAACCCATTACGTTGTCTTCCTTGTCCAACATCAACTCTTAGCATGTCATACTTTAATGAGTGCTCACAATCATAAAAGATGTCCAGTATAGTATATTTATATGAGAACCTCTCTTTCTTTATTACTTCCTATTAATTGCAACGATGAACAAAACTATGTTTGTCAACTCTCAACAACTTTTATTCATCATACTCTTTATATGTGAGCTCATTACTTTCCATAAGATCCATATGATCTCTTTGTTTCTTTTTATTCTTTCTCCTTTTATTTTATTCCCTCAAGATCATAGCGAAATAATCAAGCCCTTGACTCAACACTAATATTTATTATATAGCTCACGGACTCGATTACATAGAGGGATCATAAAGCAAAACTCACAACTAGATCATACTAAAACTTTATTCTACTAGATCAAGACATTATCAGAAGGATCAAACTAAGAAAAACGGTAAAGATAAAAGTGATGGTGATACGATACCGGGGCACTCCCCCAAGCTTGGCAGTTGCCAAGGGGAGTGCCCATACCAATGTGATTATGTCTCGTTCTTCGGGGGTGGTGATGTGATATTCTTGGCGATGATGCCCCTCAGGATATGATTCTCTTCCTCGAGCTTATTGACTTGCTGCTTGAGGTTCATTATTTCCTTACGGAGCTTGCCAGTGATGGCTAAAGCTCCTTTCACCCAAGGATGTTGCATAGCTGCGGGAGAACAAGAAACACTCTTTTTCATATTTTCATAAGAAAGAAATCTAACATTGGAAGGGATAACCGAGTTTGGAATAGTCGAGCTCTGTGGTTCCCCCATCGTGAGTCCTGCCCGGAAATGAGAAGTAACTTCTTGATCCTCCTCCATGTCATCTATCCTTTTCAAGTCAGCTTCCATCTCTTCCTCCATTGAGGGCCCAAAGTGATAGGCATCGTTGTTTGCCCCTGGACCTGGTGTCGGATGAGACACCCGACTCTCCTCGACTGACTCTTGAGAAGACATATTGCTCTAATCTGTGGCAGAAATAGCTCGAAACAAAGACAAGAGATATTTGTGTGATACAGTGGTCAAAACCTTCGGGAGATTATATAATGAATTTTTACCGACCAAAAGAAGTATCGTGTAAGAAAATGGAGTCCGGAGAGCACAGGAGGTGCCCACGAGGCAGGGGGCTTGCCTAGGGGGGTAGGGCGCGCCTCCCACCCTCGTGGAAGCCCCGTGTCCTTTCCGGTCTGCTTCCTATTTCCCTATTTTATTAAATATTCCAAAATGGAGAAATATTGCCATTAGAACTGTTTTGGAGTCGGTTTACTTACCGTACCACGTACCTATTCCTTTTCGGAGTCTGAAACGTTTCGAAAAGTGTCCCTTATGTATTCCTCCGGGGTTACGGTTTCAATAATATTGGTTTCAACATTTATAGGATTACCTGAGATATAATGTTTAATTCTTTGACCGTTCACCACCCTCGGATTTGTGCCTTCGAAGTTGTTGATTTTTATGGCACCGGAATGATAGACCTCCTCGATAACGTAAGGACCTTCCCATTTAGAGATAAGTTTGCTTGCAAAAAATCTTAAACGAGAGTTGTATAGCAATACATAATCACCTACATTGAACTCACGCTTTTGTATCCTTTTATCATGCCATCTTTTAACTTTTTCTTTAAACAGCTTGGCATTTTCATAAGCCTGGGTTCTCCATTCATCAAGTGAGCTAATGTCAAATAACCTCTTCTCACCGGCAAGTATGCAATCATAATTGATCTCTTTAATGGCCCAATATGCCTTATGTTCTAGTTCAAGAGGTAAGTGACATGCTTTACCATAAACCATTTTATACGGAGACATACCATAGGATTTTTATATGCAGTTCTATAGGCCCATAATGCATCATCAAGTTTCTTGGACCAATTTTTTCTAGATCTATTAACAGTCTTTTGCAAAATTAATTTGAGCCCTCTGTTACTCAATTCTACTTGACCATTAGACTGTGGGTGATAAGGAGATGCAATTCTATGATTAACGTCATACTTAGCAAGAATTTTACGAAAGGCACCATGAATAAAGTGTGAACCACCATCAATCATTAAATATCTAGGGACTCCAAACCTCGGGAAAATAACTTCTTTAAGAATCTTAATAGAGGTGTTATGATCAGCACTACTAGTTGGAATAGCTTCTACCCACTTAGTAATGTAATCAACAACAACTAAAATATGTGTATACCCATTAGAGGAAGGAGATGGTCCCATATAATCAAAGCCCCAAACATCAAATGGTTCAATAACAAGTGAATAATTCATAGTCATTTCTTGACGTCTACTAATATTACCAATTCTTTGACATTCATCAAAAGACAAGACAAACTTACGGGCATTCTTGAAGAGAGTAGGCCAATAAAAACCGGATTGCAATACCTTATGCGCAGTTCTATCTCCAGCATGGTGTCCTCCATAAGCCTCGGAGTGAAACTTGCATAGGATCTGTTCCTGTTCATGCTCAGGTACACAACGTCTAATAACACCATCTACTCCTTCTTTATAAAGATGTGGGTCATCCTAAAAGTAATGTCTCAAGTCATTGAAGAACTTTTTCTTTTGCTGGTATGTGAAACTAGGTGGTATAAATTTAGCAACAATATAATTAGCATAATCAACATACCATGGAGCAGTACGAGAAGCATTTATGACATTTAGTTGTTCACCAGGAAAGCTATCATCAATAGGTAGTGGGTCATTAAGAGCATTCTCTAACCTAGACAAGTTGTCTGCAACGGGGTTCTCAGCTCCCTTTCTATCAATAATATGTAAATCAAATTCTTGTAGCAGAAGAACCCATCTAATAAGTCTAGGTTTAGCATCTTTCTTTTCCATAAAATATTTAATAGCAGCATGACCAGTGTGAATAGTTACTTTAGAATCAACAATATAAGGTCTGAACTTATCACAAGCAAATACAACTGCTAAAAATTCTTTTTCAGTGGTAGCATAATTTCTCTGGGCATTGTCTAGAGTTTTACTAGCATATTGAATAAGATTTAATTTCTTATCAACTCTTCGCCCTAGAACAGTACCTACAGCATAATCACTGCATCACACATAATTTCAAAGGGTAAATTCCAATGAGGTGGCTGAACAATAGGTGCAGAAATTAATGCTTTCTTAAGTATTTCAAATGCTTCTACACAATCATCATCAAAGACAAAAGGAATATCCTTTTGTAATAGATTAGTCAGAGGCCGAGAAATTTTTGAGAAGTCCTTAATGAACCTCCTATAAAAACCGGCATGGCCGAGGAAGATTCTTATACCTTTAATGTCCTTGGGACATGGCATCTTTTCAATAGCATCAACTGTAGCTTTGTCAACTTCAATACCTCTTTCAGAAATTTTATGTCCTAAGACAATACCTTCATTAACCATAAAGTGACATTTCTCCCAATTCAGGACAAGATTAGTTTCTTCACATCTCTGCAAAACTCGATCAAGGTTGCTTAAGCAATCATCAAAAGAGGATCCATAAACGGAGAAATCGTCCATGAAAACCTCACATATCTTTTCACAAAAGTCAGAGAATATAGCCATCATGCATCTTTGAAAGTTAGCAGGTGCATTACATAAACCAAAAGGCATACGTCTATAAGCGAAAGTACCGAAAGGGCAAGTAAAAGTGGTCTTTGATTGATCATCAGCTGACACAGGTATTTGAGAGAAGCCAGAATAACCATCTAGAAAGCAAAAATGTGTATGTTTGGATAATCTTTCTAGCATTTGATCAATAAAAGGCAAAGGATAATGATCTTTTTTAGTAGCCTTATTTAATTTGCGGAAATCAATTACCATCCTATAACATGTAATAATTCTTTGCGGGATCAATTCATCATTATCATTAGGAACAACAGTAATACCTCCCTTCTTAGGGACACAATGGACATGACTTACCCACTGACTATCAGTAACGGGATAAATTATACCTGCCTCAAGGAGCTTTAATATTTCCTTTCTTACCACTTCTTTCATCTTAGGATTCAGCCGTCATTGATGATCAATAACTGGTTTGGCGTCTTCCTCCAAATTTATTTTGTGTTGACATAGAGTGGGACTAATGCGCTTAAGATCATGAAGAGTATATCCAATAGCAGCACGGTGCTTCTTCAGAGTTTTCAATAATTTCTCTTCCTCCTTCTCTGAAAGGTTAGCACTAATAATAACAAGATATATTTTCTCATCAAGATAAGCATATTTAAGAGTATCAGGTAATGGTTTAAGCTCAAACACGGGATCACCCTTGGGTGGAGGAGGATCCCCTAGGATTTCAACAGGCAAGTTGTGTTTCAGAATAGGTCCCTGTTTAAAGAATACTTCATCTATTTCCCTTCTTTCATTCATAAACATATCATTTTCATGGTCTAGCAAGTATTGTTCTAATGGATCAGTAGGAGGCACGACAATAGAAGCAAGACCAACAACTTCATCTTTACTAGGCAATTCTTTATCATGGGGTTGTCTACGAAATTTTGAAAAATTAAACTCATGAGACATATTGTGACGCCCCGAGACCGATGTGCCAGGTGTCTTCCTGTTATTCGTTGTTGTTGCCATGTCATTTGCTTGCGTGTTGCATCTTATCATGTCATCATGTGCATTGCATCATCATGTTTTAAAACTTGCATCCATCCAGGTTTCCCCAGTTCTCTTTGTTGTCCGTTCCGAGTCCAGACACACTTGCACGTGCCCGCGGCATGTCCGAAATAGTATTTTATAAGTGGCCGGAAAATGTTCTCGGAATGGGATAAGAGTTGACGTGTGGTCTTATTATAGTGTAGATAGACCGCCTGTCAAGTTTCATCGCATTCAGAGTTCGTTTGACGCCCCAACGTTTAACTATAGCTGCATTATAGCCGGTCTAACGTCGGACGTTTTCGGTCTCCGGAGACAGATGCCGGGCCCTCTCTCTCTTCTCCCCCTCGCAGTCTCGCCACAGCCCACCTAGTCCATCCTCCTTCCCCTCTTGGCTTCCGGAGTTGTCTGATGCGACCGCACGGTCTGAAACCCTCTCTGCACAGTGCATCGAACCCCTCACGCGCGTGTCCGAAAATTGTCCCGGACCCGACCCGAGGAGTCGTCACCGTCGTGTCCGGATCATCCCCAAACATCTACAAAACGTCTCCTTTTTGTTAATTGGACTTCCTAACTATTTATTTTCTCAATCGCCCGATTACGATCGGAGGGATCCGATAGCCCCAACTTAATCCACCTGCCATACAAATACACAAGGTCCAACCCTAGTCTAGCCTCCTGTCCCATCCATCCTTTCCCATCGCGCCGCCGCCAGTCCACCTGGTCTCCTCCTCGTCTTCCCCACCCAGCCAACCACCGTCCGTCTTAGATCCACCTCCCTCCGACCGCCTCCCGTGATTTCCGCGCCACCAAAATCCCCAGCAAATCGCAGCCTCCTCCTTCCCGCTTGGAGCCCCTCCCGTGCTCTCCTCCTGCAGCCCGCCTCACTGGAGTTCGGCGCCACCGGAGCACCACCACCAGGGACCCTGCGCGCCCCTGTCTCCCCTCCTCCTTCTTCCTCCTTTTTCCTCCTCGGTCTCCCTCTCTCTCATGCTGTCTTTCTCTCTCCTTTCTCGTTGGACAGGGAGACCTCCATGGCCACGGAATGGAGCTCTGCCTCCATGGATCCTCGCCGGTGCCCCGTCCTGGATTCCTGTTGCCATCCCACGCCCGGGGCCGTCTTCGCTGCCTCCTTCGTCGCGTCGCCAGCCTCGCTCGCGTCCGGATCCAGGAGCCGTGCCTTTGTCCGCGCCAAGTCAGTGCATCGCCGAACCCGTCGTCCCTGCCGCCTGGGTCCGCCCCATCCTTGTCGCCGGGAGACGCCAGCGCCAGGGCCACTGCCGCCTGCGACCTCTGCTTCCAGGACGAGGCGCCCGCTCACCTGGAGCCGCGTTGACTGCCCACTCGTCCAGCGCCTCGCCTCGTGCCTCCCCAGCGGGCCTGCCTCCTTCAGCTCCGTCGGTCGCGCCACCCCGCCGGAGAACGCCGCCACGAGTCCGGATCCACTCGCCTCTTCCGCCGGATCCCGCTGTTGCGCTGCTGCTTCCGGACTCCAGCCGCTCAAGTACTGCCTCGCCGCGCCTCTGCTTCACGCAAGCAGGAACGAGGCGACTGCTGCAGCCCGCACGCCGTCGAGCGTTGACCGCGACGCCCCAAATCGGCCTCCTGTGTTCTTGGGCCACAAGCGCGCAGTAGGCCCAGTGCCTCATCCCCCAGCCGGCCTGTTGGCCCGATGTGAGCAGCCCAGTTCGTCTCAGATTCAGCCCATAGTTGTTTTTTTCTGTGCGCTGCGAATTTGTCTATTATTCCAGAGATGACTGTTTTACAGAAAAGTCCCTGTTCCTCATGCATTTAATAACTTCACAACTATGCATCGGATTAAAATGTTTTATATATGAAAGTTGCTTAGAATTTTGTCTAGTTTAATAATATGCAACTTTTATCCATGTTTGAAATGTTTAAAATGTTGTTTGGTTAAATTTGCTCCTATGCCATGTTAAGATGATTTGTTTCATAACTATTTAACCGTAGCTCCGAACTTAATAAACTTTATATGTAAATGGGGTAGAAAAATGCCTAGTTTAACATGGTGGCCTTACTTTGCATGTTCAATAACTCTAAAATTATGTTTAGGGCAGAACAGTACCAAATCTAAAATATGCATATGGGGATTTACCAGAATTTGTTGTTTGTTGTTCCGGCCTCATTTAAACTTGCCTAGATAGGTAGTTTTCATTTGCTTCACTTCTTGCCATGCTAACAACATTTAATATTGTTGGGTACATAAACAAGATCGAACCAAATACGTTATGTGGTGTTTTGGCGATATGCAACTCCGTTGCATATTGTGCTCCACTTAATTTGTAGGGTTGCTTGTGCACTTTGCCATGCCATGTATCATTAAACCGGACATGCATCATACTTGATTGTGCATCATGCCATGTTTATGTGATGGTTGTTTAACATGTTGTTTGCTTCTTTCCGGTGTTGCTTCTTCGGGTTGGTTCCGATAACGTCGTGTGTGAGGACCCGTTCGACTACGTCCGCTTATCTTCTTCATGGACTCGTTCTTCTTCCTTGCGGGATCTCAGGCAAGATGATCACACCCTCGAAATCACTTCTATCTTTGCTTGCTAGTTGCTCGCTCTTTTGCTATGCCTATGCTGCGATACCTACCACTTGCTTATCATGCGTCCCATATTGTTGAATCAAGCCTCTAACCCACCTTGTCCTAGCAAACCGTTGTTTGGCTATGTTACCGCTTTGCTCAGCCCCTCTTATAGCGTTGTTAGTTGCATGTGAAGATTGAAGTTTGTTCCTTGTTGGAACATGGAGATGTTGTTCCTTGTTGGAACATGTTTACTTGTTGGGATACCACAATATACCTTATTTAATTAATGCATCTATATACTTGGTAAAGGGTGGAAGGCTCGACCTTATGCCTGGCGTTTTGTTCCACTCTTGCCGCCCTAGTTTCCGTCATATCGGTGTTATGTTCCTGGATTTTGCGTTCCTTACGCGGTTGGGTATATGGGAACCCCTTGACAGTTCGCTTTGAATAAAACTCCTCCAGCAAGGCCCAACCTTGGTTTTACCATTCGCCACCTAGCCTTTTTCCCTTGGGTTAGACCAGCCCAAGGGTCATCTTTATTTTAACCCCCCCAGGCCAGTGCTTGTCTAAGTGTTGGTCCGAACCGAGTAGACTGCGGGGCCACCTCGGGGAAACTTGAGGGCTGGTTTTACTCATAGGATGTCTCATCCGGTGTTGCCCTGAGAACGAGATATGTGCAGCTCCCATCAGGATGTCGGCGCGTTGAGCGGCTTTGCTGGACTTGTTTTATCATTGTCGAGGATGTCTTGTAGAACCGGGATACCGAGTCTGATCGGAATGTCTCAGGAGGAGGTCTATTCCTTCGTTGACCGTGAGAGCTTGTGATGGGCTAAGTTGGGACACCCCTGCAGGGATTTGAATTTTGGAAAGCCGTGCCCGCGGTTATGGGCAGATGGGAATTTGTTAACGTCCGATTGTAGAAAACCTGAAGTTGACCTTAATTAAAATACATCAACCGCGTGTGTAACCATGATGGTCTCTTTCCGGCGGAGTCCGGGAAGTGAACACGGTGTTGGAGTTATGCTTGATGTAGGTTGTTCTAGGATCACTTCTTGATCGTAGTTGTTCGACCGTGCTTTTGCCTTCTCTTCTCGCTCTCATTTGCGTATGTTAGCCACCATATATGCTAGTCGCTTGCTGCAGCTCCACCTCATACCTTTGCCTTACCTTTAAGCTTAAATAGTCTTGATCGCGAGGGTGCGAGATTGCTGAGTCCCCGTGGCTCACAGATACTTCCAAAACTAGCTTGCAGGTGCCGATGAGTCCGTGCAGATGACGCAACCAAGCTCAGGAGGAGCTCGATGAAGATCTTGTCCTTCGTGTTGTTTCGTTCTAGTTGATCAGTAGTGGAGCCCAGTTGGGGTCGATCGGGGACCTTGTCGCATTTGGGGTTCCTCTTTTATTTTGGTTCCGTAGTCGGACCTTGATTGTATCTGTATGATGTAATGCTTTATTCATGTAATTGTGTGAAGTGGCGATTGTAAGCCAACTATGTATCTCTTTCCCTTATGTATTAAATGGGTTGTGTGAAGATTACCTCACTTGCGACATTGCTTTCAATGCGGTTATGCCTCTAAGTCGTGCTTCGACACGTGGGAGATATAGCCGCATCGAGGGCGTTACACATATCCCCTAAACCAACAGAAACAATATCCTTATTGCAGTCTATCTTAGCATTGACATTATTCAAGAAGGGTCTACCAAATATAATGGGACAAAAGCTATCTTGAGGGGAACCAAGAACAAGAAAATTAGCAGGATATTTAGCCTTCCCACAAAAGACTTCAACGTCTCTAACAATCCCAATTGGCAAAATAGTATCTCTATTAGCAAGCTTAATGGTAACATCAATACCTTCTATTTCAGCTGGTGCAATACCATGCATGATTTCATGGTATAAGGAAATAGGTATTGCATTGGCACTAGCACACATATCACACAAGCCATGATAACAATGATCTCCTATTTTAATAGAAATAACATGCATGCCTACCACAGGTCTATGCTTATCCTTAGCACCCGGTTTAGCAATTCTAGAAGTCTCATCACAGAAGTAAATAACATGCCCATCAATATTATCGACCAAGAGATCTTTAGCCATAGCAACATTAGGTTCAACTTTAACTTGCTCAGGGGATTTAGGTGTATTAATATTACTTTTGTTGACCATGGTTGAAGCTTTAACATGATTCTTTATTCTAACAGGGAAAGGTGGTTTCTCAACATAAGCAGTAGGAACAATAGGATCATTATAAGTGATAGTCTTTTCTTCAACTTTAATAGGTGCAACTACTTTTACTTTAATGGGAGGATTATATTTAATCCACTTCACCTTAGGGAGATCAACATGAGTAGCAAAGGATTCATAGAAAGAAGCTACTATCTCAGAGTCAAGTCCATATTTAGTGCTAAATTTACGGAAAACATAGGTATCCATAAAAGATTTAACACAATCAAAATTAGGTGTTATACCTGACTCTTTACCTTCATCGGGATCCCAATCTTCAGAGTTGCATTTAATTCTCTCCAATAAATTCCATTTGTATTCAATAGTCTTCATCATGAAGGAACCAATACATGAAGTATCGAGCATGGAGCGATTGTTGTCAGAAAGCCGAGCATAAATTTTTTGAATAATCATTTCTCTTGAGATCTCATGATTGGGGCATGAATATAATATTGACTTAAGCCTCCCCCAAGCTTGAGCGATGCTTTCTCCTTCACGAGGCCAAAAATTATATATATAATTACGATAACAATGAACAAGATGCATAGGATAAAACTTCTGATGGAATTCCAATTTCAACCGTTTCTAGATAAAGGGAAGACCTTCTTCTTGATAACATCATCGGGCATACCTGCAAGCTTAAATAATCCACAAACTTTATCCACATAGATTAAGTGTAAGTCGGGATGCAATGTTCCATCTCCTGCAAAAGGATTAACTAGCAGTTTTTCTATCATACCCGAAGGAATTTCAAAGTAAACATTCTTACTTTCAGTAGGTTCAGTAGGTTGAGGAGCAACTCTTTGCTCTACTAGTCGGGGTGAAGATACCCCGAACAAGCCCCTCAAAGGATTACTTTCCATAGTAACAAGTGACAGTAAATTTCAGCACACTATATAAAATTTTCCTTACCAAATTCCACCTACCAAAGGCACTTCACTCCCCGGCAATGGCACCAGAAAAGAGTCTAGATGGCCCACAAGTATAGGGGATCTATCATAGTCCTTTCGATAAGTAAGAGTGTCGAACCCAACGAGGAGCAGAAGGAAATGATAAGCAGTTTTCAGTAAGGTATTCTCTGCAAGCACTGAAATTATTGGTAACAGATAGTTTTGTGATAAGGTAATTTGTAACGGGTAACAAGTAACAGAAATAAATACGGTGCAGCAAGATGGCCCAATCCTTTTTGTAGCAAAGGACAAGCCTGAAAAAACTCTTATATGATGTAAAGCGCTCCCGAGGACACATGGGAATTATCGTCAAGCTAGTTTTCATCACGATCATATGATTCACGTTCGGTACTTTGATAATCTGATATGTGGGTGGACCGGTGCTTGGGTACTGTACTTACTTGGACAAGCATCCCACTTATGATTAACCCCTATTGCAAGCATCCGCAACTACAACAGAAGTATTAAGGTAAACCTAACCATAGCATGAAACATATGGATCCAAATCAGCCCCTTACGAAGCAACGCATAAACTAGGGTTTAAGCTTCTGCCACTCTAGCAACCCATCATCTACTTATTACTTCCCAATGTCTCCCTCTAGGCCCAAACAATGGTGAAGTGTCATGTAGTCGACGTTCACATGACACCACTAGAGGGATGACAACATACATATCATCAAAATATCGAATGAATACCAAATTCACATGATTACTAATAGCAAGACTCCTCCCATGTCCTCAGGAACAAACATAACTACTCACAAAGCATACTCATGTTCATAATCAGAGGGGTATTAATATGCATAATGGATCTGAACATATGATCTTCCACCAAGTAAACCAACTAGCATCAACTACAAGGAGTAATCAACACTACTAGCAACCCACAGGTACCAATCTGAGGTTTGGATACAAAGATTGGATACAAAAGATGAACTAGGGTTTGAGAGGAGATGGTGCTGGTGAAGATGGTGATGGAGATTAACCCCCTCCCGATGAGAGGGTCGTTGGTGATGACGATGGTGATGATTTCCCCCTCACGGAGGGAAGTTTCCCCGGCAGAACAGCTCCGCTGGAGCCCTAGATTGGTTCCGCCTCGTGGCAGCGGAGTCTCGTCCCGAAAGCTGGATTCTGATTTTTTCCTCGACGAAAGAATCCATATAGCAGAAGATGGGTATCGGAGGGCCACCAGGGGGGCCACGAGGCAGGGGCGCACGCCCAGGGGGATAGGGCGCGCCCCCACCCTCGTGGCTGGTGTGTGGCTCCCCTCTGGTACTTCTTGCGTTCAGTATTTTTTATATATTCTGGAAATAACTTCCGTGAAGTTTCAAGACTTTTGGAGTTGTGCAGAATAGGTCTCTAATATTTGCTCCTTTTCCAGCCCAGAATTCCAACTGCCGGCATTCTCCCTCTTTGTGTAAACCTTGTAAAATAAGAAAGAATAGGTATAAGGATTGTGACATAATGTGTAATAACAGCCCATAATGCAATAAATATCGATATAAAAGCATGATGCAAAATGGACGGATCACTGCACCGCCTCCCCTGCCCTCGGGTGCGCCATGCAGGCTGTTGCCTGAGCCGGACGTCGTGTCATCGACTCCCATCCCCCCCCCCCCCCCCGCATCGTCACGCTGCTTCTTGTTGACTCGTCGCGCCACTTCTTCTTGCCTCGCCGTCACTCATCACCACCCCGCCGCCTCCTGTCAATGCCTTGCCATTGCCGATGGTGTCTTCCATGCACATGAGAGAGAAAGAGAGATATCATCACTGACAGGTGGGGGCACATGTGTCAGGCTAACTATAGGGGAAGGTTTATAGGGCACACTTGTGTAACCTAATAAATTTATGGGAAGAGCCTTTATAGACATCTACAGGGGAAGGTTTATTGGTAGCTGTTGGAAATGCTCTAAGTTATTTCTTTCAGTATGGGAAAAGGTCCACCTCAAAATGCAACTATGAATGGAAAAATTCTTAAGAATATTTTATGCTACTTATATTCAATTATTGTTATTATTATGTGCAAGGGATTATATTTAATAAATATTATACAATTATCAAATACAATAAACCATATTCATTTTCAGTTCGAGTTCTCATATTATTAATCCAGATATTTATGTTCCATACAACTATATTCCACTGAAAAATATTGGGTACATAGAAGAAGGGGAGAAGGTTGCACGGTGTGTGAAGGAGGCGTATGAAGGATACATGTTGCTTTAGCCGGATGATTTCCGAGCTCACTAAATCATATGCAATGGTTGATAAGATAGTATTTTTTATGTATAATCGTTTAGATAATGACTCCATCGAAAGTCATCTTCTGCTCCCGAGCTCAAATAGAAAAAAAGACTGATTTTTTGTGACAAACTCTAGCAGATGTTTTGAGTGCTTGCAAAGTTTCGTCATGGAATGATATTCGTGGAAGTCATGGCAAAAATAAAATAAAATCGATGCTCCAAATGTGCTATTTCCAAAAGCATTTTATAGTGCAATTTTGCAAGCACCCTGAACATTCGTCAATGCTTGCCAAAAAAAATCAATTTTTGTTTTTGAGATTTACAGTTCACCAAACTCATTTGAGCTCGAGTTGAGAAACAACACGTCCACAGGCATGGAGTTTTTGAACCCAACTTCACATGCTCTCTGATAAAACAATAAAATAGAAAAAGTAAAAGAAATAAAAAACATGAAAAATCACCATAAACATTGATGAATGTTTTAACTGTGTGCAAATTTTGTAATGAAATGACACTCGTGGAGATCCGGGAAAAAAGCAAGATCGATGCTCTGAAAAGACTATTGTTGGAAGCATTTTGAAGCATCAATTTTGTTATTTTTGCCAAGACCTCTATGACTGTCATTTCATCACAGAATTTTGTGCACAATTTATTCATCAATGTTGCCACAAAATAAATTCAGAATGTTTTGAATTTTTATCACTTTTTTGGATTTTACTGTTTATCATGGAGCATGTGAGTTCGGGATCAAAAGATCACTTTCGAGGACATGGAGTATTTGAACCCCAGCTCACATTTTGATGAACAGTAAATCAAAAATAATTAAAAAATTGATAAAAGAATCATGATAAACATTGATGAATGTTTCAACCGCGTGCACATTTTTGTGATGCAATGACATTCGTGGAGGTCTGGACATAAAAAAAGATTGATGCTTCCAATGTTATGAGATGAAATGACACTCACAGTTTTTTCTTATACAATGGATCGTCTTTTATGTTACATCTAGCATTGAGGCGATTAAAGTTAAAACTAGAATTTATGCAAAAAAAGAGAGTTAAAACTAGAAAGGTGTGAATAAGAGAAGAACATCTCGTACAAAGAAACAAATGTTATATCTTTCTTTTCAAAATATCATTTCTTAGCTAACAAACATTCTTTTTTCTTTCTCTTTCCCACCTCGTTGGTTAACTTACGTGGTTTCCTCCCAAAAACAATTATTCTGTGTATCTAAAGGCACCTCCGACGCGATCTCTCATATCGTGTTGCAAACTTCGAACATAACTATTCGGCTACAGTTTGCCATCTAACATGGTGCAACGGCCACAGTTTGCCATCTAACACGGTGCCTCATGGATCCGTGGACCAATTCGTTTGTCTGAAATTCCACAAATCAGACGAAAACAGGGAGAATTTGTGGGCGTTCAAACCGTTATCACGTCCGCATCCGACACCTTGGACCCATGCAAAAACCTATCTGCCCTAAACCCTTCTCCGCGCATTCATATGTTGGTCAGCATCGCTCCAGAGCAGACATGACTTCAGGACATTGATGTTGGTTAAAGTGATGTGACTGAAAACGGCGTCGCTTCAATGTTGACGCGGTGAAAATGAGAAGTCTACTCCGGCCGGTGCACCGCATTGAAGCAGGCTTCCCGTCCCTCACGTGACCGCGCCTATTTAAGCAAGGCTTTGACGTCGTCCACACCACACCATCCCACTCATCTCCGCTCACAGCCTCTCCGATCCGTGCCGGCCACAGCACAGCACACCATGCCAAAGTCATGGTTGCCCGCATTGTCAGGCGACGACTCCGGATCTTGGCGTCGTTGCCGTCGCACTTCCGAGCCCTCGATCTCCATGATGGCCGCCTCCTTTGAGAAGGAGGGGATCGTCATCTCCTTCGGCGACAAGGAGGAGCAACCGCCGCCGTAGCGACGGCGGCGGCTCCTCGTCGTCCCGGAGCATCATGGCAGCAGGAGAGAACGGCCAGGGAGGCGGTGCAATGGGAGCATTCGCAAAGTACTACGATGCGCCAACTTGAGTTTGCATGGACCCATGCCTCATGTAAGCCTGAGCCCGCGACCGGTCGCCGACCACGGCGGGAACGACCGCGTGACGACTACGCCGCCTCGACGGGGAGCTCGTGAAGACCGACGAGGAGAGGTCTCTCAGCGAGACCGCCAACGTCACCACTGCCGGCAGGAGGAAGGGCAAGGCTTCCCAGCCAGGGTCAACGTTGGCCGCGGTGGCCCTCCACACGGTGTAGGAGAAAGTAGAACAGTTTCTCGGTGAGCGCGAAGCGACAGTCGGGTAGGGCTGTCGCATCCCCGCGCCCTTCCAGCGCTGGAAGGACTACTTCGATGATGACACGAACAACTATGAAGGTGTTGCAGGCCAACCCGACCACCCGTACGAGGTTATCATCCGTTACAAGTTATTTTTTAAGGTTTTATTAGTTTAAAGGATGAAATATCGTTTGATTGATGTATGTTATATGTCTAAAATTAAATGAATTTAATCTGTTTACATGAATTTTGTTCAAATTTATTTATATTGTGGGTATGACGAGCCTTACATCATCGGATTTTTTTAACACAGTGCAGACGCAAATGCTCATATATACACGCATATACTCACACCCTATCCTTATGAGCCAGCATATGATTTTAAGATGAACTTACCGTAGACGCCTTGTAGTCGACGGGAATGTCTCTTCCCACTAAACGTGTATCGTCGAAAATTCTGAAATAAATTCAAATGCGAGCACCAAAGACTTGAACCCTGATAGACGGTGGATAACACTATCCACCTAATCATCCAACCACATGTTGCACACGTTGCGCATCATGGGATCTCGTATCACTGTCTGCCTACAGACGTGTTCACACGCGTCCGCAGTGAAACACTACATCGGCTTTAGCCTTTAGTACTAGACCTGGCCATGAGCTGCCCGGCGGCCAGCCCGGCCCGAAAAAGCCCGACCCGGCCCGGCCCGACACTGCTCCCGGGCCGGGCTCGGGCCTAGATTTTGAGCCCGATGTCCTGGCCGGGCCGGGCCCGGGCCCATCATTTTTGCAGTTTTCTGAAGGGGCCCGGCCCGAGGCCCGAGGCCTGGCGGGTTTTTGCATGTTCGGGCCGGGCTTGGGCCCAAAAACTAGGCCCGATGGCCGGGCCGGGCCGGGCTTGGGCCCAGATTTTTTGGCTCGGGCTTGGCTAGGCCCGGCCAGAAGCCCGGCCCGGCCCGAGGTTTGGCCAGTTATATTTAGGACCTAACGCACCGAAAATGCTAAATCAACGGGCTCTTTACGGAGCATTACGGGCCATTGCCTTAATTCTCTTCACCGCCCCCTCCCCCCACCTGATTTTCAGGTGGGTGGGACCTGTCCCATCCCCTTAAACCAATTATAATGTGTCAAATCTCAACCACTCCGTAAAATCTCTGTAAAAATCCGTGAATGTAGCATTACTCCCTAAGAGCATTTCCAATGGCCGCACGAAACGACGCGCGCGCGCGGTAAACACAGCCTTTAGCGCGCGCGGGGCGTTTTGCCACGCTCCAGCGGCGGCGGGAAAACCACGCGCGCGGAAACCGTTTGAGCGTGCGCGAAAAGGCGCTAGCTCGCGCGTCATCTTTTGCGCGCCGCTTCCGGCGCGCCTATAAAGTGCGGCGCGCGCCACGCGCCTCTCCACGTCTCCTCTTCTCCTCTTCCTCTCTTTCTGCCACGCGCCGCTCCAGCGCCCCGCCACCGACGCGCCTCCGTTGCCCCGGCGTCCCGCCACCGACGCGCCGCCATGCCGCCGCGCCGCCGAGGAGCGTTCGGCTACCGCGGCGTCCGCCTGCGCCCCAACAGCGGCTACTACGCGGAGATACGCTCCGGCGATCTCCGGCTCGGCCTCGGCACATACGGGACGACGCGCGAGGCCGGCCGCGCGTACGACGCGGCGGCGTGGCGCCTAGGCCGGCCGCGCGGCCAGATGAACTTCCAGGATGTCTACACGCTCCAGCAAGTGCTCGACCGTGCCCCGCCGCCACGTCTGAACACGGCACAAGACCGTGCGGAGCACGCCGAGCGGCAGCGCCGCCTCCTCGTCGCCCAGGAGGACGAGCGGGTCATGGCGGAGTGGCGGCGCCGCCACCTGGAGGACGTTGCCTACGAGCAGTCCTACTGGGCAAGGCGTCGCGAGGAGGACACGCGAAGGCGCCGCGAGGCGCGATTAGACAGGCGTCGGCGCAAGGCGTTGGCGAACGCGCAGTCCGATCTCGTTGAAGCAGGTGAGCAGTCGTTCTTCACGCCGGATGATGATTGGTGGTTGGACATCTGGCTGGATACCTCGAACGACACCGCCGAGAAGGATGACGATAGTGATGATAGCGACTTAGACTAGTTTTTTTTAATACAATCTATCTCGTGTTTTATCGTTTGTCATTTTTAATTATTATGCAATCTATGTTTCCGATGTAAAATACCTTTATATCGTTAATCTATGCAATCTATCTATTTTCCAATAGCCTAGAATGAGCACGCGCGCTGCTTTTTTGCGCGCTACTGGAGCGGCGCGCGCGCTGCATTTTAGCGCGGCTGCTGGAGCAGGCTTAACGCGTCGCGCCAAATCAGCCGATGCGCGCATGGCATATGTGTTTTTTGCGCGCGGCGCCCGGCGCCTGTTGGAGATGCTTTAACGCACTGTACACGCCCTTGCCGTCGGCTACCAAAGCAATGAAACGCATGAAGGGTATGTTTGGATTGTGGTCAAAGTGTACCCTACCAAAATTTTGGTCATGACCAAATGATTGGTATTTGTTTGGATGGTTGCCAATTATTTGGCATGCCAATGAACTCTAGCCAACTCTAGTTCATTTTTCTTGCCAATGTTGGCCAAATCATTGGCAACCAAAACCTCAACCAATATTTTGGCTAGCCAATATTTTGGTGGGGCAACCTTGGGCATAAACCAAACACACCCGAAGTCTTCCTCCGGGTCGTCGACTTTGTCGCCAACCTCACTCGAACTCCTCGCCGTCGACGGCTCTCCATTCCCGCCTTCACTCACCGCCTTATCCCCTCCCACCGCGGACGCAGAGGAGACCAGCCACCCGCTGTCTCGCCGCCGGATTAGGCCGCTGATCGAGTTTGCGCACTCGCTTCGACCGGCCTCTTCCTGCCCGGCGCCGCGCCGAGGCAGGTGGAGGACGAGATGGCGCTCCGCAGGCAGCGGACGTTGAGGTGAACCGCGGCAGCTAGCTCTTGGGTCTGTTTTCTTTCGGTCAGGGGTCCAGCATTTACGACCGTGCCCAGCAGGATCAGTCTGATTCCTATTATTTCCTTAAAAAAAGTCTGATTCCTATTATTATTATTAGTCTATTATATAGATCATGCACGTATGTGTGTTATTAATTTTTTTGACTTGTTAAGCTATACTAAAATTAGCATATGTGGGTAAAGTGAAAGGCAGCACCACCTAAACTAAAACTGTTGATGGATAACTAAAATTTATTTAAAGTACTCTGCTTACTTGACATAGAAAGAAGAATATTTCTTCTGAATTGTAAATAATCATAGTCCATGTTGTTAGTAAGGAACAAGAGTCCAATTTGTCGTGCACGGTTCAGATGTTGGGGAAATCTGGTGCTAGGGTCCAACCAATTTTCTTTTTGTGCTGCTGCCATTCACAGGTTTGATGAGGAGATGGGGATGCCGCCGCCACCAATTCAACAGGAACAGGCAGCATTACCTGCTAGTATTGCTGTCGCGAGCTCAGGGGACATACCAATTCAACAGAAACAGGCAGCATTCCCTGCTATTAAACTTGGTGTCGCGAGCTCAGGGAACAACAAGATTTTTGATCCATCAAGTGGCTTCATCTTGACATGGAACTGCATTTTCCTTTTTTCATGCTTGCTTGCTCTATTCGTAGACCCCCTGTACTTCTACGTGCCAAAAATCGTCTACGGCACCCCCTATTCATGTGTCGGGACAGACAGGCATTTAACCATCATCGTTACATTATTACGATCAATTACCGATCTTTTATATGCGATTCACATCATACTAAAGTTCAGAACTGCAATTTTTAAGAAGAGCTCAACCTTGGGGATTTCTAAAGGAGGATATTTCGTCAGAGACCCTAGAGAGATTGCATGGAAATATTTGAGATCTGACTTTGCAATTGATGTGGTGGCTGCACTGCCTTTGCCACAGGTAACTTGCTAGTCCTCTTTTTTGTTCCAAGTGGAATGCAAGTAGTTCTAATGAAGTAATGATGCCTGGTTTTAGGATGTTTGTCATGTAAGTATTTGCAAATCTTAAATCTTATTTAACATGGATATGCTATACAAAGTGTGAAATTGTAAGATAGGGATGAACTCAAATAATTTTCTTCATCGCAGTTGCAATCCTAATTTTTTGTGAAAATAAAAGTATATATAGTTCTGTTTGAGTTCAGCACTGCATTGGACACGATGAAGAAATACTATATAGGTTCAACCATTCTCTCTCTAAATGAGCCCTTGGGATTGTCTGTAAAGGACATTCTAGAAAAAGATTACCTGAAATTAAATTTTGCACTTTCAGTAGAGTGGATTATTTCAGAACTTCAAGGGGCCTCAACCTGATGGTGAGATCCTGCACCCATGTTCGTATCAACTTATGTGACTCTGTGGTTCAACCTGGGCGAATTTCCTCCCTAACAAAATTCAAGAATCTTTTTTTGTGTGAACAAAATTCAAGAATCTAATGCAGAAATCGTGGAGCTTATGAGACAAACCACTGAACTTTTTTTTTTCATTCACATACTCCCTCTGTCCCCATTTACATGGCGCACACATATTTCTAGGTTCGACTTTAACCAGCAGTTTGACCAACAAAATGTGAGTTAGGTGTCACAAAAATTATATCATTCAATTTATGTTAAAATGTAGCTTCCAACAGTATAAGTTTTATGACATAATAATTAAGATAACGTTGGCAAAATTGATGGTTAAAGATTAATCATGGAAAACGAGGGCGCCATGTAAATATGGACAGAGGGAGTACAATCATTGTGAATTATCTATGTTCTGCAAGGGCAAATAATGTATTGTTCTGTGCAGCCTGGAAGCACTGCATCTCAATTTCTCGTTTATTTATTCTACTTATGTATCTTTACTTAATGTGCAGATCATAGTCTGGTATTTGATACCAGCTATCAAATATTCCAACGCTGAGCCCAGCGATAACATTCTGGTGCTTATAGTTCTTGCTCAGTATCTTCCAAGACTATATCTCATATTCCCTTTAACTTATGAAATTATCAAAGCTACTGAAGTTGTTGCAAAGACTGCCTGGCAAGGGGCTGTATACAGCCTGTTGCTTTACATGATAACTAGTCATGTACGGTATCTACATGCTTTTATAGGCAACCTTTCATCATTTGTTATGTATTGCAATTTTCTTAGGATCCCCTGCTCCTTTTCATTTAGGTACTAGGTGCAGTATGGTACTTGCTATCCGTTGATCGCCAAACAGCCTGCTGGAAAATGAGTTGCAGGAATGAAACTGGGTGTGATATTAGGTACCTAGATTGTGATATGGCACCAAATCAGAAATGGGCTAGTACGACTGATATCTTCCATAGCTGCAATGCTAGTGATACCAGCATCACATTCGACTATGGCATGTTCCTGCCTGCACTGTCAAATCTAGTGCCTGCTCAGGGTTTCTTGATAAAGCTCTTCTATTCCCTTTGGTGGGGTTTACAGAATCTAAGGTATTTCTGCACTGGACATCTTCATATCAAACTATAGTACTAAGTGAGAACTTACATTGCAATTTCCTTTACAAACAGTTGCTCTTTGATACCGTTATAATTAGAAACAGAGGGCGTATTTACAAACAGTTGCTCTTTATATTTCTCCCCATTCCTAAATGTAAGACGTTTAAATTAAGCTGCCAAAACGTCTTATATTTAGAAACAGAGGGTGTATTATGTAAGTTGAAAGCTTCCATAGAATCTTACTCTTTCAGTTTCGGCTGAACCTTGTCGGTATTCGTAAGTGGCTCTCTAACATGGTATATCTCCCTTCCATGTTCTTGACAGTTGCTATGGCCAGACTATTTCTGTTAGCACCTACATTGGTGAGACACTGTTCGGTATATTCTTGGCAGTATTCAGTCTTGCCTTGGAATCATCCGGCCTGGTCTTGTGTGTGTATTTGATTGGAAATGTGCAGGTACATTTTACATACTTACTTACGCTCTATATTGTAGAAGTTCATTATTCATGTGCATGAAACTTATCATTTTAATCAGAATGTATAAATGTAAACTGTTTTTTTAGAACATACTATCTTACATTGTTATTACTGCAGACCTCCCTCCAATCTATCACTGTGAGGGAGGATGAGTGGAGATTAAAGCAAAGAGATACGGAGGAGTGGATGACATACCGTCAACTTCCTGGTGAACTGCGGGAAAGAGTTAGAAAATTTATTCAGTACAAGTGGCTTTTAACTCGAGGTGTGGATGAAGAGTATATATTTCAGGTTCTACCAGAGTATCTGCGACGTGAAATAAGACGCCACCTTTGCTTGGATCTTGTTCGCCGGGTAAATACTTGTACACGATTATGTGGAAATACATAACGAATGAACTAGACTTTTTATTTTGAATTTTCAAATGCACTAGACTTGTTATCATTTGTCATGTGCTAATCTCTCTTCTATTATGAGGTTTCAGGTTCCGTTTTTCTGCCAGATGGATGACCAACTTCTAGATGCCATCTTTGCGCGTCTTGTATCATCACCGTGCACAAAGAGCACATACATTATCCGTGAGGGTGATCCGGTGACTGAGATGCTCTTCATCATCCGTGGGAAACTGGAAAGGGCCACAACAGATGGTGGTCGCACAGGCTTCTTCAATTCAGTTCTCCTGAAATCTGGTGATTGCTGCGGCGAGGAACTTCTTGGATGGACTTTTATCCCGGAACCTACCAGTTTGCCAACAGCCACCTGCACAGTGAAGGCGCTCACAGACGTGGAGGCCTTTTCACTTCAGGCTGAGGATCTCAGGTTCGTGGCCAGCCAATTCGGGCGGTGGCATAGCAAGAAGCTGCAGCACACTTTCCGCTACTACTCACCCCATTGGAGAACATGGAGTGCGTGCTTCATCCAAGCTGCTTTGCGGCGGTACATGAGGAGAAAGATGGAGAAGGGCCTGAGATCAGAAGACTCGAATGGTGAAGAAGGGCCTCCACGGAAGAATAATCTCTAAGAATGATGGCCGTGAAAATAATGGCTGGGAACTTTAAAGGGCTTCAGGCCATAAAAGACCTGTCTACACTAAAGAAGCCGGAGGAGGAGCCAGATTTCCCAGCTGAACCTTATGTATAAGGTAGTAACTTATATCCTGTCCATAACGGACACTGATCCTGCTAGCTCTGCTGCCAGTTAGTCAGTCTTTGCCGCATGGAGGGGACCGTAATCCGGTTAGAATTAGGATTCACAGAACCGGCCGTTGATCTGAGGATGCTAGGAGATGCTAATTACTCTACGTTGTACATTCAGATGTATCTGTGTTTGTAACATCATTGGCACGCGCCGCTATGCTGACTGCCAGAGTTCTAACGTTGAAGCCATAGTCTGACCTTGCTATTCTTGTTTAAGGTATGAGCGACTCCACTTCGTTATCAGCAGCTCTGATGCAGAGGCTGGGGACAATCTTCCTTTTCTATTTATTTAAAAAAAACTTTGATATCAGCATCATTTAGGTTCTGGATATGCTTTCCATTACGCTTTCAATAACGCTATATGCTGTTACAGTGGCAGCAGTGACCTATGGAGGATTTGGACGACAAATTTGAAACCTGTGCTGGCAATCATATTTAGTGGCCGAGTGCGGAGGCCGGGCTATGCATGCGTGAATCTACTTAAGGTTGTAATAAAGCATGTTTATTTGCAAGAGAGATAGAGAGGAAAAAGACAGGCTGCGTGAGGTAGCAGGCACCAAAATTCCTGTGTTCTTCTGTTCTTGTGTGCGAGGTGTGTGAAATAGCTGAGAGGAAAAAGAAGGGAGCGGGCTATTAGCTCCAACAAAGCATCATTGAAGGTTGTCGTTTATCTGCAAATGGGCGCAATTTTTTAGCGGCAAAAGTACATGCAATTTTTCAGCAGCAAGAATTATTTTTGCAATTTTACCACTATTTTCTACCATGATTCCTAATGTTTTATATCTGTATAAGAGCACGGAAAAAAGATCTGGCCACAAATCCTCATCCAAGATATGTCATGCTATTGTTTGCAGTTTGGTTCATGTTCCTTGGTTTGGAACTACTAATGACATCTTGGCCGAAACGTTTCTTCTGAATTTATACGAATGATCATTAAGTATTCATCATCCTTTTGTCATAACATAATAATAAAGTTCATAGTGTGGTCAAAACAAAATTGAAAAAATGGACATGGAGTTTCTTAGCCCGAGCTCATATGAGCTCGGGTGAACAGTAAAATAAAAAAAAATGAAAAACTTTTCAAAAAATTCTGAATTTTTCTAGTAACAAACACTGACAAAAGTTTTCAACGCTTGCAAAAGTTCATCGTGAAATGATATTTTTAGAAGCTGTGGCTAAAAAAATGATGCTCCAAAAATGCCATTTCCAACAGCATTTTGGAGTGATGTTTTTTTTTGCCACGGCTTATACAGATGTCATTTCACCATGAAATTTTGTAAGCATTGAAAACTTTTATCAATGTTTGTCACTAAAACTTTTTAGATCCTTTTTATTTTGTTTTCAATTTGTTTTTACTGTTCACCTGAGCTCATTTGAACTCGGGAGTAGAAGAGTACTTTCATGAATGAACTTTTTTTGCGAGAAAACTTTCAATCTATTCATCAACTGTTAAAGTAGTACAAAGAACACCAAAAGTAAAAAATTACATGCATGTTCTTACATCACCTAGCGACGACTACAAGCACTGGAGCGAGCGGAAGATGTGCCGCCGTCATCGCCCCTCCAACATTGGAGCTGAGCAAACCTTATTGTAGAAGACAGTCAGGAAGTCATCGTGCTAAGACCCCAGAGGACCAGCGCACCAGAACAACAACCATCGCCGATGAAGAGAAGCATAGATCGGAAGCATCCAACTTGTAAACACACGAATATAGACGAACGGAGATCGGATCCACCAAAGACGAACGATGCTAGAAGCACCACCAGGACAGGAACTAGGCGTGGAGAACCTTATTCGTCTTCAGGAAACCGTCGTCGTCTCGCATTCTTGAGCAGAACACAAACACTAACAAAACTCAAAAAACACTTAAAAACGAAGCCCTTCCGCCGGCAAAGACCGGGATCCACCACATCTTCATGACCCTAAGGTCAAAGAAGATGAGGCAGGCCGGCAGCTGCGCAGCGGGAGACAACATAAACCCCTAGCGATGGCTGCCCTTGTGCGTACGAGTGGGGTACCGACCAAATTGAAATAACTCTTAAGAACCAAAGTAACAAAAGACTTCCAATGGTTGAATGTTAAATCAACAACTTTTTGTGTCATGCAGTGAGCACTAAAGCATTTTTTGCATTACGACCAACCCTTATTGTCTTGTTGGAGTGTATTATGGCAAGCGACCCGATCCGTGCGGTGAGTCTCTTCTTCAACAAAATCTTCTGCCTTTTAGTTCAGGGGAACCTGGTCGGCTTCTTTCCTGACAGTCGCCGCACTTCAATTCCGACCTACTATACAAGAACATGTCCTCTAACTGTTGGGGAACGTAGTAATTTCAAAAAAAAATTACGCACATGCAAGATCATGGTGATGCATAGCAACAAGAGGGGAGAGTGTTGTCCACGTACCCTCGTAGATCGAAAGCGGAAACGTTAGCACAACGTGGTTGATGTAGTTGTACGTCTTCACGATCCGACCGATCAAGTACCGAACGTACGGCACCTCCGAGTTCAGCACACGTTCAGCCCGATGACGTCCCTCGAATTCCGATCCAACCGAGTGTTGAGAGAGAGTTTCGTCAGCACGACGGCGTGGTGACGATGATGATGTTCTACCGACGCAGGGCTTCGCCTAAGCACCGCTACAGTATTATCGAGGTGGACTATGGTGGAGGGGAGCACCGCACACGGCTAAAAGATCAAACGATCAATTGTTGTGTTTATGGGGTGCCCCCCTGCCTCCGTATATAAAGGAGCAAGGGGAGGAGGCGGCCGGCCAGGGAAAGGCACGCCAAGGGGGAGTCCTACTCCCACTAGGAGTAGGACTCCTCCTATTCCTAGTAGGAGTAGGAGAGGGGGAGAAGGAAAGAGGGGGTCGGCCCCCTCTGCCCTAAACCAAATCGGTTTGGGCCTTGGGGGGCGCGCCCCACACTCCCCGTGTTGCCCTCTATTTCCACTAAGGCCCATGTAGGCCCATTAAGCCCCCGGGGGGTTCCGGTAACCTCCCGGTACTCCGGTAAAATCCCGATTTCACCCGGAACACTTCCGATATCCAAACATAGGCTTTCAATATATCAATCTTCATGTCTCAACCATTTCAAGACTCCTCGTCATGTCCGGAATTACATCCGGGACTCCGAACAACCTTCGGTACATCAAAACATATAAACTCATAATATAACCGTCATCGAAACGTTAAGCGTGCGGACCCTACGGGTTCGAGAACTATGTAGACATGACCGAGACATGTCTCCGGTCAATAACCAATAGCGGAACCTAGATGTTCATATTGGCTCCCACATATTCTACGAAGATCTTTATCGGTCAAACCGCATAACAACATACGTTGTTCCCTTTGTCATCGATATGTTACTTGCTCGAGATTCGATCGTCGGTATCTCAATACCTAGTTCAATCTCGTTACCTACAAGTCTCTTTACTCGTTCTGTAATACATCATCCCGCAACTAACTCATTAGTTGCAATGCTTGCAAGGCTTAAGTGATGTGCATTACCGAGAAGGCCCAGAGATACCTCTCCGATAATCGGAGTGACAAATCCTAATCTCGAAATACGCCAACCCAACAAGTACCTTCGGAGACACCTGTAGAGCACCTTTTATAATCACCTAGTTACGTTGTGACGTTTGGTAGCACACAAAGTGTTCCTCCGGTAAACGGGAGTTGCATAATCTCATAGTCATAGGAACATGTATAAGTCATGAAGAAAGCAATAGCAACATACTAAACAATCGGGTGCTAAGCTAACAGAATGGGTCAAGTCAATCACATCATTCTCCTAATGATGTGATCTCATTAATTAAATGACAACACTTTGTCTGTGGTTAGGAAACTTAACCATCTCTGATCAATGAGCTAGTCAAGTAGAGGCATACTAGTGACATACTGTCTGTCTATGTATTCACACATGTATTATGTTTCCTGTTAATACAATTTTAGCATGAATAATAAACATTTATAATGATATAAGGAAATAAGTAATAACTTTATTATTGCCTCTAGGGCATATTTTCTTTACTAACCGCCGCGGCCATAACACGTTTGACATAACTAACAAAGTAATCTTCAAATTCAAAGCCAAAGATGACGAGTGTGACCAAATTGTGGTGCTGGAAATTAGTTGCGCCGAGCCCCACTCTACACCCTTGTTCTTGCTATAGAATTATTTTTCCTCTTCTCCTCGTCCATTTCCATTGAACACAAATCATCCCATAACTGCCTGTCAACAATGGGAGAAATATAAAAATAAACTGTCAATGAGCACCCTTGTTCTGGCTAAAATAGATCTTTAGGTAAGCACATACTGTAATGTATAGCTCCTTTAGTAAGGGCACGGCTTCAAGAATGAACATTGTCCAGGTGAGATCACACCCTTCAGGAAGTTTAACTAGATCCACAAACCTTAGTTGGTGGAACACAGATGCCAGAGTTTGCGCCGGACATTATGGTTGCGCCCAAATCTGGAAGTATATGAAAGTGATTAGTAGCAATTTAGGCTATGCAGAATATGAAAGTGATCCTAGCAAGGCCAAGGTGAGACAACAACATATATGATGCTTGCAAGGTAGAAGTAAATGAGTTAGGGTTAACCAAAGAACCGTGGAGACGGGGATGTACCCAGATATTCACTTTCTTGAAGGGGAACCTATTCATCATTGGAGGGGCACATGTTACCACGAAGGCCCATGCTATTCTCCTTGAGATATCACCATAAAGACTATTCTCAACCACTAGTAGTAGACCTTGGGGTGACCTCCAAACCAGTAGGGGCAGTCAAGGAAGTGGCATGCGGCATGGCGGCTATTAAGCGACTCTCTTTTCGGTGGAATAATAGTTGTGTCATTGACAGGACAGTCACACATACAGCTACAGCATTGACATAAATAGTCACGAGAGGAAGAAATTGGTTGAAACTTTCTTCCCATCCGGACGGTTGGCTTTGGATTGCATATCAACACTTCCAGCCTCTAATTTTGAAGGCTCGTGGAATCTTTGAAGCCGCCTTCAAAAATTATGGGGAAAGATACGATGGTTATACTAGACCTGCTTTTATGTCTCAAACACTAAACGAGTGATTATTATGACGGCATAACACTGTCAAAATTGCTCTAACCATCCACGCATCCATGCACGATATGAAACTCACTATCACAGGCAAATTTCAAACAAGTGCACAAAAAGAATTATAGTAAGTTGACATGTTGCTGCAAAAATAAACCCAAATATTAAGTGTCATACTTGTGGTACGAAGCACTCCGACATTGAGGTTTTTTACAAATAAAGCTACCATCCGAAAAGAAAAACAAACAAAAAAAGACGAAACATGCCATCTGAAAAAAAGTTGTCATGCCTGACAACTAAAATTGTCACCCTAGTATCACTAAACTTGCCATAAAAATGTTCAAAGTTGTCATGTGTTCATGCCACACGTGTGGCACTTATTAAAGTACAAAATCAAACCATTGACCAATGAAATGAAACGAGATGATTATTGTAAAGCCTGTCTACTACTTCCTTTCAACACGATGAAGCCAGTTGCAATCGGCAACCCTCTAACTTATACTTGTGTCATTCCTTTATACTTTTTTCGTTCCTAAATATTTGTCTTTCTAAAGATTTTAACAAGTGACTACATATAAAGCAAAATGAATGAATGTACACACTAAAATATATCTATATACATTCGTATGTGGTATTTCATTTGGAACCCTAAAAGACAAATATTCAGAAACGGAGGGAGTATATTTTAAAAATAACAAATCCGCGGCCTTCTATAGAAAAGAAAACTTCTAGACGAAAGAAAGTCGCACCAAGACACGACCAGAATTCATTCACCGGTGCGGTGTCGCCACGAGCACCGTGGATATAGAAGCACGATAGAAAGAGTCGACCGCGGACATGCTTCCCTTTGGTTCGAAGCAAACCGGCCGGCCACCAACCAACCAACGCTCCCGAATCTATCCATCATATCAAACCTTCCGCCGCCGGTGAGCTACCCGCAGCGCCGGACTGCCGCCCGCCCGCCCGCCCTGCTCTGCTCCGGTTCTCTCCGCTCCTCCGCCCCTCCGCCGCGAGCTCCCGGAGACCCAACGGAGAAGGGAGGGGAGAAGAAGCAAAGCCTCGGACATGGCACGCGTCCTCCCTCTGGATATCGAGCCCGGGGAGGCGCACAGGTAGCACCCCGTCCTCCCGAGCCACCGCATGCAGTTTCTGCTTCTTTTTATTTATTTTCCTGCTCGGATTTCGCCATGCTTGTTGTTTTTATCCGTGGAGCGGAGCTATTTTTGGAAATTCGGTGCTCGGCGATGTATGCCTATCGTCGAGGCGAAAACCTAGCCCTCGAGGCCGCCACAATAAAGCCGCCGCTCCTCTCCTCGCCGGTGGCGCCGGGGCCTCTAGGCCGTCCCCCTTCCGCCCCCGCGGATCCCTTCTCCCCGACCTCGTCGCCGCGCTCGTCCTGGACGGCGACGGACGCCGGCTAGATGGCCAGCTTGGTTAATGTCATCCTTTTTCCCCATTCTTGCTCGTCTAATAAATCCCCGCCTCCTTAAAAATTATTGTTTGTGCATCTCATAGACAAAATAAATTCTAGTACTGCAAGTATGCCATATCTGCACTTTTTAGTTTGATGCGTGGGGTGAGGTTGGGGGGGATTGGGGATGGATGTTGATCCAAGGGTTTCGAAAGATTTAAGAATCGTTGTTCAGGCAACTTATGAGTATGTTACATCCTGATGTTGGCTGCTCTCAGATTATCTAATCTTATTTTCCTTTGGATCGTTGCTTCCCTGTGGCCAAATATCATATCATGGTTTTTAAGATAACAGGAGCCTAGGATTCATTTAGGAGCACATATCTCCACTCCTAATTTCACTAGGATAACAGGTGTCGCATTACTCGACGTTTTTCTTTGATAATAGTTTAATGCTGTATCCAGTTTGGGAATCTTACTTGCACTAGCATGTTACATCCATCCATGCTGCTTTTAACTATCATGATTCAGTCACTGTTTGTTAACACTACACCATGCTACCCAAACCAGTGCATTTTGAGTTCAGTAATATGTGGGTGAATAAGCTGTAACCCCGATTGTTGTTTTAAGGAAATAACATGGAGTTGGGCCTGTGCGACTCTAATTTAGATAAGGATCTGTCACATGTCAACCTTAACCTTACATCTATGACACGAATTAATAACATCTCTACATTCGTGGGCAGCATCAGTACCTTTATTTGATAATATTTCCTGGCTTGTAAACAGAGCTGGTGAGACGGTTGCTAGCACGCCAAGCTCTTCAGCTGTGGTGTCATGCAATAGAATTGAGCATTCTGAGCAAAACATAAAGGACGACGAATACGCGATGCTGATGACGCCAGCTCAACATGCAACGGCTGACAACAACACAGAAATTTTACCTCAGCAACCCAAGTCAAGTCACTTCAGTTGGTGGATGACAGCTCTGCTTGTCTGCTTCCTTCTTATAATGGCAACTTATATCTTTGTGAAATTTGGAGCCCCCTTTGCCTTTGAGAAGGTGGGTGCTGATACCTTCTGTGCAAAATAAAATTTCTTCCTTACAGGGTAATTTTAGGCAGCTCACTGGAATGCCAGTCGACTTCCATTCTTCTTGTTACCTTTCACTGAATTTCACGAAATGCATTTCAGAACCAACTGATGTTGGCTCATTGGTTGACTCTTCGGTAGTTAGCCATTTTGGGATGTGATCTTTTGCTTGGTCTGTATCGGTCCATAGGCTTTTTTTATATAATAATCAGGTACTTTAAGGTGGCATGCATCTATAAATTCCATGGGACAATCATAAAGCTTCAAGTCGTTATCACACTGCTCATTTTTATGTTTGGTTGTCCTTCAATATACTTGAATAGCAGTATAGCACCAGTGAGGCATTCAACTTAATACTTTTGGTTTTTGTCGAACATGTCTGTTATATGTTTCCTTTTGTCACATCTGCTTAGATCTCAAGCATATGTTCAGAGTCCAGCTTGTAATTTTCAGGAATTACTGTTACACCATTGACATGAATATTCTGGTTAGTTCATATAATTAGAATGCTATTTGTTTAGTGAATGCATATGTGGCATACTGAACTTTGGGAGAAATTTTAGTTGTATGTATGAAAATATCAATTGTGTCATGTTTTTGAGCTATGTTGTGCATGTGTACTCTTTAATCTTATTCTCTCTTTTTTATGAAGAAGATTTTGAGTTGGGTTGTTGAAACAGAACATCTACGCTAATATGTATATATGTATTTTCTTGTGTTTGTTACTTGCAGATTCTTTTTCCAATCATGAAATGGGAAGCAAGTGCCTTTGGCCGTCCAGTATTGGCTCTTGTCCTCGTCGCATCTTTGGCTCTCTTCCCACTCATTTTAGTCCCCTCTGGACCTTCTATGTGGTTAGCAGGAATGATCTTCGGTTATGGCTGGGGTTTCGTGATTATTATTGTTGGGACTACTCTTGGCATGGTTGGGGCATATTGGATCGGCTCATTGTTCCGCGAGCGACTACATGTAAGATTCCTCAGACTTGCATCTTTTCTCTACCTGAGGAGCTGTGTCTTAATATCTTCTCTGTTCTGTTCCTTTTTTTCAATGCAGGCATGGTTAAAGAGATGGCCTCAGCAGATAGCTCTAATAAAGCTTGCTGGCGAAGGGAGTTGGTTCCACCAGTTTCGAGTGGTTGCACTATTCAGAGTCTCACCGTTTCCATACTCGATTTTTAACTATGCCGTGGCTGTGACAGAAATCAAATTCAGCCCTTATGTATGTGGTTCAGTTGCCGGAATGACACCTGAGGCATTCATCTATATCTATAGGTATATACAGATATCCACATTACAGATTATGGATTTACTAAATTCCGCTTTATCATTTTGTCATGACTATTGAGGCCATGCATCTAGGTTTATTGTGCATCTGTCATCTGATTAATGCCCTTATATAACAAAATAGTACATGGATTGCCGATCGTTAACCAATTCTTTTCTAGTAGAGCGTGCAGTATTTGGTAGACAAGCGTCATAATCTATACATTTCTGCTCTTGATAAGCAGGAGTTTTCTTGCTGCTGATTTAAGCTAGACTGTAGTAACCCAAACAGAGACATCTCTCAAAGTAGTGATGACTTACTGATCTTGCTTAATGCTTATGCAGCGGGCGGTTGATACGTACGTTGGCCGATGTGAAGTATGGCAAGCATAAGTTGACTACAGTGGAGATAGTCTACAGCATAATCTCGTTCGTCGCTGCCGCTGCCCTCACGGCCGCCTTCACAGTTTACGCCAAGAAGTCGCTAAACAACATAAAAGGCCCAGATGATATCTCAGAGGACCACCAACCTGCTGCTGGCTCTGCTGGGGTGACTGCACTAAAAAATGGCCATCAGGACGTGCATATCCTGTAGCTTTTACATGTCGTATGATGTCTGTATTCATTCAATTCACCAGAGAAAAATAGGTAGCTAGGCTCTGACAGCAGGTGGATGCACCTGTCTAACTAGATAAATATGTATGGTTTTACTACTCCCTCTGTTCACTGTTATAAGGCGTGTAGACGTGCAAAACAACTCGATTTCAGTTGTCTGAAATGACTTATAAAAGTGAACGGAGGGAGCACTTGATTAGTTTCATGTGGTTAATCACCCAACATGTATTTTGGCCTTGTTGTTGGCGACTGGAAATTTGGCCTTCTCTTGAGGTGCATATATTTTTCGTTTAGGTGTTTCGTATGGCAGTGCATCAGAGTTTGCCATGGCACACTGTTTCAGATGTGCATAGTGCGTGTCTAAGCTTTGTGCACTCTGCGGGATTTCACGATTCAATCCTCGTTGAGAAACGCCTTCTGATTTATTTTTTCAAAAAAGGAGATGAAACCCTGGCCTCTGATGCATACAATTATTTTTATTAGTTACTCCCTCCGTTCACAAATACTATAAAATAAGTTTTCTTTTTCATTTTAGCTGCACATCAATTGCGGTCGGTTGATTTTCACACGAAGGGAGGAACAACGGAGGGAAGGAAGGAGCTTGCCGTAGGGAAGCATTAAACTTGTTGGAGAAGGCTGCCTCATTATCTATCTTGGGGGGTGGGGGGGGGGGGGGGGGGGGGGGGGGAGGGGTTGCAAGTTTGCCGGAGAAAAACTGGCCATTGCCGGGGCTAGCGGGATGGCCCGGGGCGAAATGGCGTGGTAGCGCCACTGGCCGCAGGCGGTGGTGGCCGGTGGTACGTTGGGCGGTTCGGGAAGATAAAGAACTTGAGTGCTGGAGGTTGAAGATGCAATCTTGATGAAAGGACATGCGGTGCCCCCATGTGTGGTTTTGGTAATTGATGACATTCTCTATGGACTAATGGTTGCATTGAGTTATATTTGAAGGATTTTTTCATAGGCATTTCTTGAAGTCCATGTGTTGGTTTCAAGGAGTTTATGGGTTGACCAAGGTGCTATTAAGGAATTATTCAAAGATTGGTCATGTGAGTGTTGAGCTTATTGCAAACATGTCTTGAAGAAGAAGATTGTGTGATCATTCATGTTTACCTTCAAGACATCATCCAAACGAAGAGAGTTGGAAAGATTCAAGGTTGATCAAGACTAAGTCAAGAGTGAATCAAGTTGATCAACTCACAAAGCGTAGAAGATGTACCGAGAGGGATCAAGTGATCCCATGGTATGGTAAGCATTGTCCATTGCACTTTGTGTACTAACCCATGTTCTATGTGAGAGTCTATGTGGGGTTAGGTACGTGTCCATGGGCTTGCGTCAAGAGGAAGATATCATACAACCCATGGAAAGGATGACATCAAGTGGTGGTCATCAAGATTGCCGTGTGCAAGTTCAAGTGGAGCATCACGAAGAGATCAAGTGCTTGAAGCTTGCCATCCAGTTTGGTGTCAATGGACTTGTGAAGATGTGCCAAAGAGTGGCTCACCCATAGTGGACTATGGGGGAGCAATCATCTAGTCTTCATCGAGCCAACACAATCAAGAAAGGTGGTCCAACTTGAGGGAGTCAAGATCGTCATCATCTAGCTCAAGTGGACCATGTGCAAGGCAAAGGTTTGCCCTTGATAGGTTTTCTATTTTATCGGTCTCATGGTGGTAGTTGGGAGACCGGGTTATAGGATCGTTTGATGTACTATCAAGGGGGGCTCTCAAGTTGGTAGCTTGATCATATCGTTACTAGAGAGCTCAAACCATTGCATCCTTGCATCATGTTTCTTGATTCTTATTTGGTTCTCTTTGTGAGTCTTAGAGCTTATGGTCATCTTAATGACAAGCTTGAGTTCATCGAAAACGGAGTTCGCATGCGTCTTGTATGATGTTTTCAGTGTTGGAGGTTTTACCGGTCTTATTCGAGGAAGGGTTCTCACCATTTTCTTATGGGCCTTTTCTAATTTTCTTCTTATTGTTATTTCTATCAAGATTGTTTTAGCCCTTGTCGCTAGCTTTCCAACAAACTTGGTTTCGTCGAATTCGGAGTCCGTTTGCAGAAGTTGTGTCAGTTTTGGTGTTCTGAAAAGGCTGCAGCGGTACTACCGCGAACAGGAGCGGATGTAATTTTTTACTACCGCTCTTGGGAGCGGTACTACCGCTTGGGGCAGTACTACCGCGGCTACTTCTGTGGCTACTTCCGCTTGGGACCAAAAACTAGTCACAAGTCCAGCGGTGGTAGGCATGGATGTAATTTTTTAGTACCGCTCGCAAGCAGTAGTACCGCTACCCTTAGCAGTAGTACCGCTACCCCTAGCGGTAGTACCGTGAGGTCAAGCGGTACTACCGCTCCGATGGTTCTTCTGGCTTTTTTGCCTCCTCGCTGTTGTGTTTCAAAGGGCTTTTACCGCCCTAGCGGTAGTACCGCTCCTTGGAGTGATAGTACCGCTCGGTGCGGGCTGTGAGCATAACGGTTAGATTTTTCTCCACCTATAAAAGGGGGTCTTCTTCCCCAATGAACCTTATCCTTTGAGCTCGTGTTCTTCCCCCATTGTTGACCTTCTTCGAGCTTACTAACTCTCAATCCCTCCATGGATTCTTGCTAGTTTTTGAGGGAAAAGAAAGAGGAGATCTAGATCCAAATTTTCACCAATCACTTTCTCCTCTATGTGAGGGGAACCCCTTGGATCTAGATCTTGGAGTTCTTGGTGTTCTCCTTCTTGTTCTTCCTCTCATTTTCCTCCCTAGCATTAGTTGCTTCGGTGGGATTTGAGAGAGAAGGACTTGGGCACTCCGTGTGCCCTTGCCATTACATTTGGTGCATCGGTTTGGGTTCTCCACGGTGATACGTGGAAGTTACAAGTTGAGAAGCTTATTACTCTTGGGTGCTTGGTACCCTTGAGCTTGTTCCTCTTGGGTGCTTGGGCGCCCTAGACGGTTGGTGGTGTTCGGAGCTCAATCATTGTGGTGTAAAGCTCCGGGCAAGCGTCGGGGTCTCCAATTAGGTTGTGGAGATCGCCCCGAGCAATTTGACGGGTACCGGTGACCGCCCCCAAGGGTTGCCAAAGTGTACGGGTTCGGTGACCGCCCCCAAGGGTTGCCATTTGTACGGGTTCGGTGACCGCCCTCAAGGGTCCCTTAGTGGAATCACGGCATCTTGCATTGTGCGAGGGCGTGAGGAGATTACGGTGGCCCTAGTGGCTTCTTGGGGAGCATTGTGCCTCCACACCGCTCCAAACGGAGATTAGCATCCGCAAGGGTGTGAACTTCGGGATACATCGTCGTCTCCGCGTGCCTCGGTTATCTCTTACCCGAGCCCTTTACTTATGCACTTTACTTTGTGATAGCCATATTGTTTCTTGTCATATATCTTGCTATCACCTAAGTAGTTTTTCTTGCTTAGCATAAGTTGTTGGTGCACATAGGTGAGCCTAGTTGTTGTATGTTTTGTGCTTGACAAATTAACCACTAGGTTTATTCCGCATTTGTTCAAGCCTCAACCGTAATTATTTTAAAGCGCCTATTCACCCCCCTCTAGGCGACATCCATGATCTTTCAATTGGTATCAGAGCCTCGTCTCTCTTTGTTAGGATTAACCGCCTAGAGAGTAAAGATGTCGACTAGGGGATTAGGATTCTCTCACACTCTTAGTTTCGATGGCACAAATTTTGATGTTTAGGTAATTCGCATGCTTAATCTCTTTAGGATTATGGACCCAAATTTAGAGCGAATTGTAGATATGGGTTTTTCTCCTCCAAAGGATCCCCAAAGATTATCTTTAGAGGATGAGAAAAACTCTTATCTCAATGCTCAAGCTTCTAATGTGCTTTTCGATGCTTTGAGCAATGTAGTTATATTTCAACTCATGCCTTTCCGGGATGCTCATGAGTTGTGGACAAAGCTTCAAGATAAATATGGCGTGTCCAAGTTTTGTGGGGATGATAGTTCTCCCTCCACCTCTGGCCGTGTTGTGTTCTCAACTTCTTCTACTTTACCTACATGTGGTTTGCCACAAGGTAATGACATGGTGAGTAGTGGTGTTCATTGCAATGATGATAGTGGGCTTAGTTTTGATAATCCTTCATCACTTTCTTGTTGCGATGCTTCATCTTTGGACTCTAGCACTTCGAGCACTGCAAATGTTTCACATGCTTGTGTTGATAGTCCTTGCATATCATGTATAAATTGCTTGACTAAATCTCATGATGATATGCTTGCTATGTCTTGTTGCCATGATAAAAATTCATGTATTTTTTCGAGTTGCTGTGCTAACAATGTAGAGGAAATCCAACACTCCATGGAACAAGATGTGGTCTTGAATGGTGCTTCAAGGGATCCCACATCATCATCTATTGCTTTTTGCCTTGTGGCCAAGGCTTCAAAGGTATCTCCCACTTTGAATCCCAATATATCTTGTGATAATATTGATGATGGCAAGAGTGATGATGATGTCGATTATGATGATGTTGCCTCCTTAAAAGTTAAGGGGGAAATAATTTTTAAAGTTCTTCTTAAGAATAAAATTGCTCGTTCCAACTTCATGGAAATCATGTCTATTGCTATTTAGGGCAAGAAATATATTGATGAGTTGGAATCTCGTCTTGAGGAGCATGAGGTCACCATTGATAAAATGGAAGGTCATGAGCGTGATTACGCTAATGAGATTGCGGACCTCTCTCAAGCTCTTGAACTTGAACAAACCACCAAGGAATCTCTTGAGGAGACTTTTGCTCTAGAGTTATCTAGAGTGAAGGAATCTCATGATAGAGCTCCTGAGGTGGCCAATGTTTTTGAAACTAAAAATGCTAAGCTTGAAGTTGCTCATGCTAGACTCCTTGAGGATTTTGAGCATCTCGAAAATGGCTCAAGGGTCATCAAGGGTGAGCTCATAAAACTCACCGAGTCTCATGCTCAACTTGAAGCTTCTTATTTAAAAGAGCTTGTCAAGTTGCCTTCTCCTTTTGTTGTTAATGATGATGCTTGTGCTACTAACTCTATTTCTTGTGAAACATCCATTTTAAAGGAGAACGTTGAGCTACGGGCTCAACTTGAGTTGCTATCTAGCAATTATGGGAAATTAGAAGAAAGCCATGAAAAGCTCTCAAGCTCTCATGATGATCTTCTAGTATCCCATAATGTGCTAAAGATAACTCATGAGGTCATGATTTCTAAGGTAACATCTAGTGAGCCTCATGTGGACACTAGCACTATTTTTAGTCAAAATGCTATATTGCCTTGTGCTAGTCCTCGCGATTCATCCATGCATAACATTGGTACATCTTGTGATGAATTGCTTTTCTTGCCTTGTTGCTCTAACGATGAAGCTTATACTTCCTCTAGTGCTTGTGTTGAGACTAACCATGTAGAGGAAATCAAAGAGTTCAAGGCCCAAGTCACTTCTTTGAAGAAAGATACGGAAAAGTGTCATGAAGGGAAGGCCACACTCAATAATATCTTGAGTGTACAAAAATCCCTCAATGAAAAAGGTGGACTTGGATTCAACTCCAATAAGAAGAAGAAGTCCAAGAGGAACAATAAGAAGGGCCAAAAACAACTCAAGAGTTCGGTCAAGATTATTTGCTTCAAGTGCAAAATTGAAGGGCACCATGTTAGATCTTGCCCATTGAATAAGAAGGCCATTAGTGACAAGCAACAAGGGAAGCGGCTACAAGTGCATTCTCATGCTCAACCTCAAGTTGAAGAAAGGCCTCTTCCCAGGAAGACTCAAGCTAATGCTTCTCAAGTTGAGAAATCCAGTGAGAAGAAAGTGAAGAGTAAACGTTCCTACCTATGTCGTGAGAAAGGTCACCTCGCTTCTTCATGCACAAGTGGTAACTTATCCAACCCAATTATTATTGATGATGTCTATTCTCTTGGGAAGGATAAGGTTGGCAATGTGGTTGCCAAGTTTGTTGGTACTCAAAGTGGTTTGAAGCAAAGAACCATTTGGGTAGCCAAGCCTATTGTGACTAACCTCTTAGGACCCAACTTTGTTGGGGACCAACTAGCTCAAACCAAGTTATTCAGATTATCAAGTTTCTATCTTATATCCAATGTTCCTCCATGCGGTAACTCGTGCTTAAAGTGTTTACATTGATAGCTACTTTCCCCTTTGCATGTTTGGTTTTGTTCCTTGCATGTGTTTGTATATGTTGTGCTTCCAACTTGTTTATCTTGAGCAATCAAGTATGTGTGTGTTGGTTTGCACATCATGTACGTGTGTGTCATGCATTGAGCCTTTTGCATCTTGTTCTTTTCTTAGTTGGCTCTTGTGAGGTATTAATGGAATATCCCATTATGGGGAAGTGATGTGCTTTGTGTTGGAAATATGCCCTAGAGGCAATAATAAAATGATTATTATTATATTTCCTTGTTCATGATAATTGTCTATTATTCATGTTATAATTGTGTTATCCGGAAATCATAATACATGTGTGAATACATAGACCATAACATGTCCCTAGTGAGCCTCTAGTTAACTAGCTCGTTGATCAACAGATAGTCATGGTTTCCTGACTATGGACATTGGATGTCATTGATAACGGGATCACATCATCGGGAGAATGATGTGATGGACAAGACCCAAGCATAGCACAAGATCGCGTAGTTCGTTTGCTAGAGCTTTTCCAATGTCAAGTATCATTTCCTTAGACCATGAGATCGTGTAACTCTCGGATGCCGTAGGAGTGCTTTGGGTGTACCAAACGTCACAACGTAACTGGGTGACTATAAAGGTATACTACAGGTATCCCCGAAAGTATCTGTTGGGTTGACACGGATCGAGACTGGGATTTGTCACTCCGTATGACGGAGAGGTATCTCTGGGCCCACTCGGTAATGCATCATCATAATGAGCTCAATGTGACCAAGTGTTTGGTCACGGGATCATGCATTACGGTACAAGTAAAGTGACTTGCCGGTAACGAGATTGAACGAGGTATTGGGATACCGACGATCGAATCTCGGGCAAGTAACGTACCGATTGACAAAGGGAATTGAATACGGGATTGATTGAATCCTCGACATCGTGGTTTATCCGATGAGATCATCGTGGAACATGTGGGAGCCAACATGGGTATCCAGATCCCGTTGTTGGTTATTGACCGGAGAGTCGTCTCGGTCATGTCTGCGTGTCTCCCGAACCCGTAGGGTCTACACACTTAAGGTTCAGTGACGCTAGGGTTGTAGAGATATTAGTATGCGGTAACCCGAAAGTTGTTCGGAGTCCTGGATGAGATCCCGGACGTCACGAGGAGTTCCAGAATGGTCCGGAGGTGAAGATTTATGTATAGGAAGTCCAGTTTCGGGGGTAATCGGTATTGTACCGGGACCACCGGAAGGGTCCCAGGGGTCCACCGGGTGGGGCCACCTATCTCGGAGGGCCCCATGGGCTGCAGTGGGAGGGGAACCAGCCCCTGGTGGGCTGGTGCGCCCCCCATGGGCCTCCCCCTGCGCCTAGGGTTGGAAACCCTAGGGGTGGGGGCGCCCCACCTGACTTGGGGGACAAGTCCCCCCTTGGCCGCCGCCCCCCCTTGGAGATGGGATCTCCTAGGGCCGGCGCTGTTGGAAATATGCCCTAGAGGCAATAATAAATTGATTATTATTATATTTCCTTGTTCATGATAATCGTTTATTATCCATGCTAGAATTGTATTGATAGGAAACTCAGATACATGTGTGGATACATAGACAACACCATGTCCCTAGTAAGCCTCTAGTTGACTAGCTCGTTGATCAATAGATGGTTACGGTTTCCTGACCATGGACATTGGATGTCGTTGATAACGGGATCACATCATTAGGAGAATGATGTGATGGACAAGACCCAATCCTAAGCCTAGCACAAGATCATGTAGTTCGTATGCTAAAGCTTTTCTAATGTCAAGTATCATTTCCTTAGACCATGAGATTGTGCAACTCCCGGATACCGTAGGAGTGCTTTGGGTGTGCCAAACGTCACAACGTAACTGGGTGGCTATAAAGGTACACTACAGGTATCTCCGAAAGTGTCTGTTGGGTTGGCACGAATCGAGACTGGGATTTGTCACTCCGTGTAAACGGAGAGGTATCTCTGGGCCCACTCGGTAGGACATCATCATAATGTGCACAATGTGATCAAGGAGTTGATCACGGGATGATGTGTTACGGAACGAGTAAAGAGACTTGCCGGTAACGAGATTGAACAAGGTATCGGGATACCGACGATCGAATCTCGGGCAAGTATCGTACCGATAGACAAAGGGAATTGTATACGGGATTGATTAAGTCCTTGACATCGTGGTTCATCCGATGAGATCATCGTGGAACATGTGGGAGCCAACATGGGTATCCAGATCCCGCTGTTGGTTATTGACCGGAGAGTCATCTCGGTCATGTCTGCATGTCTCCCGAACCCGTAGGGTCTACACACTTAAGGTTCGGTGAATCTAGGGTTATAGAGATATTAGTATGCGGTAACCCGAAAGTTGTTCGGAGTCCCGGATGAGATCCCGGACGTCACGAGGAGTTCCGGAATGGTCCGGAGGTAAAGAATTATATATAGGAAGTGCTATTTCGGCCATCGGGACAAGTTTCGGGGTCACCGGTATTGTACCGGGACCACCGGAAGGGTCCCGGGGGTCCATCGGGTGGGGCCACCTGCCCCGGGGGGCCACATGGTCTGTAGGGGGTGCGCCTTGGCCTATATGGGCCAAGGGCACCAGCCCCAAGAGGCCCATGCGCCAAGAGAAGAGGAAAAGGAAGAGTCCTAAAGGGGGAAGGCACCTCCGAGGTGCCTTGGGGAGGAGGGACTCCTCCCCTGGCCGCACCCTTCCTTGGAGGAAGGGCCAAGGCTGCGCCTCCCCCTCTCCCTTGGCCCTATATATAGTGGGGGGAAGGGAGGGCAACCATACCTAAGCCCTGGCGCCTCCCTCTCCCTCCCATGACACATCTCCCTCCTCCCGCAGCGCTTGGCGAAGCCCTGTTGGAATCCCGCTACTTCCACCACCACGCCGTCGTGCTGCTGGATCTCCATCAACCTCTCCTCCCCCCTTGCTGGATCAAGAAGGAGGAGACGTCGCTGCTCCGTACGTGTGTTGAACGCGGAGGTGCCGTCCGTTCGGCGCTAGGATCATCGGTGATTTGGATCACGACGAGTACGACTCCATCAACCCCGTTCTCTTGAACGCTTCCGCGCGCGATCTACAAGGGTATGTAGATCCACTCCTCCCTCGTTGCTAGATGACTCCATAGATAGATCTTGGTGACACGTAGGAAAATTTTGAATTTATGCTACGTTCCCCAACAGTGGCATCATGAGCTAGGTCTATGCGTAGTTTCTATGCACGAGTAGAACACAAAGTAGTTGTGGGCGTTGATTTTGTTCAATATGCTTACCGTTACTAGTCCAATCTTGATTCGGCGGCATTGTGGGATGAAGCGGCCCGGACCGACCTTACACGTACTCTTACGTGAGACTGGTTCCACCGACTGACATGCACTAGTTGCATAAGGTGGCTAGCGGGTGTCTGTCTCTCCCACTTTAGTCGGATCGGATTCGATGAAAAGGGTCCTTATGAAGGGTAAATAGCAATTGGCATATCACGTTGTGGTTTTTGCGTAGGTAAGAAACGTTCTTGCTAGAAACCCATAGCAGCCACGTAAAACATGCAAACAACAATTAGAGGACGTCTAACTTGTTTTTGCAGGGTATGCTATGTGATGTGATATGGCCAAAAGGATGTGATGAATGATATATGTGATGTATGAGATTGATCATGTTCTTGTAATAGGAATCACGACTTGCATGTCGATGAGTATGACAACCGGCAGGAGCCATAGGAGTTGTCTTAATTTATTTATGACCTGCGTGTCAACATAAACGTCATGTAATTACTTTACTTTATTGCTAACCGTTAGCTGTAGTAGTAGAAGTAATAGTTGACGAGACAACTTCATGAAGACACGATGATGGAGATCATGATGATGGAGATCATGGTGTCATGCCGGTGACGATGATGATCATGGAGCCCCAAGATGGAGATCAAAGGAGCTATATGATATTGGCCATATCATGTCACTATTTTGATTGCATGTGATGTTTATCATGTTTATGCATCTTGTTTACTTAGAACGACGGTAGTAAATAAGATGATCCCTCATAAAATTTCAAGAAAGTGTTCCCCCTAACTGTGCACCGTTGCGACAGTTCGTTGTTTCGAAGCACCACGTGATGATCGGGTGTGATAGATTCTAACGTTCACATACAACGGGTGTAAGACAGATTTACACACGCGAAACACTTAGGTTGACTTGACGAGCCTAGCATGTACAGACATGGCCTCGGAACACAAGAGACCGAAAGGTCGAGCATGAGTCGTATGGTAGATACGATCAACATGAAGATGTTCACCGATGATGACTAGTCCGTCTCACGTGATGATCGGACAGGGCCTAGTTGACTCGGATCATGTAATCACTTAGATGACTAGAGGGATGTCTATCTGAGTGGGAGTTCATAAGATGAACTTAATTATCCTGAACATAGTCAAAAGGTCTTCGCAAATTATGTCGTAGCTCGCGCTTCAGTTCTACTGTTTAGATATGTTCCTAGAGAAAATTTAGTTGAAAGTTAATAGTAGCAATTATGCGGACTAGGTCCGTAGACTGAGGATTGTCCTCATTGCTTCATAGAAGGCTTATGTCCTTAATGCACCGCTCAGTGTGCTGAACCTCGAACGTTGTCTGTGGATGTTGCGAACATCTGACATACACATTTTGATAACTACGTGATAGTTCAGTTAAACGGTTTAGAGTTGAGGCACCGAAGACGGTTTTTGGAACGTTGCGAAACATATGAGATGTTTCGAGGGCTGAAATTGGGATTTCAGGCTCGTGCCCACGTCAAGAGGTATAAGACCTCCGACGATTTTCTTAGCCTACAAACTAAGGGAGAAAAGCTCAATTGTTGAGCTTGTGCTCAGATTGTCTGAGTACAACAATCATTTGAATCGAGTGGGAGTTGATCTTCCAGATGAGATAGTGATGTTTCTCCGAAGTCATTACCACCAAGCTGCTAGAGCTTCGTGATGAACTATAATATATCAGGGACATATATGATGATCCTTGAGATATTCGCGATGTTTGACACCACAAAAGTAGAAATCAAGAAGGAGCATCAATTGTTGATGGTTGGTGAAACCACTAGTTTCAAGAAGGGCAAGGGCAAGAAGGGATACTTCATGAAACGGCAATTCAGCTGCTGCTCTAGTGAAGAAACCCAAGGTTGAACCCAAACCCGAGACTAAGTGCTTCTGTAATAAGGGGAACAGCCACTGGAGCAGAATTACCCTAGATACTTGGTAGATGAGAAGGCTGGCAAGGTCGATAGAAGTATATTGGATATACATTGTGTTGATGTGTACTTTACTAGTACTCCTAGTAGCACCAGGGTATTAGATACCGGTTCGGTTGCTAAGTGTTAGTAACTCGAAATAAAAGCTACGGAATAAACGGAGACTAGCTAAAGGTGAGCTGACGATATGTGTTGGAAGTGTTTCCAATGTTGATATGATCAAGCATCGCACGCTCCCTCTACCATCGAGATTGGTGTTTGCGTTGAGCATAGACATGATTGGATTATGTCTATCGCAATACGGTTATTCATTTAAGGAGAATAACGGTTACTCTGTTTATTTGAATAATACCTTCAATGGTCTTGCACCTAAAATGAATGGTTCATTGAATCTCGATCATAGTGATACACATGTTCATGCCAAAAGATATAAGATAGTAATGATAGTACCACCTACTTGTGGCACTGCCACTTAAGTCATATCGGTATAAAACGCATGAAGAAGCTCCATGTTGATGGATCTTTGGACTCACTCATTTTTGAAAAGTTTGAGACATGCGAACCATGTCTATTGGTGTATATGCATGAAGAAACTCCATGCAAATGGACCGTTTGGACTCACTTGATTTTGAATCACTTGAGACATGCAAATCATACCACATGGGCAAGATGACTGAAAGCCTCGTTTTCAGTAAAATGGAACTAGAAAGCAACTTGTTGGAAGTAATACATTTTGATGTGTGCAGTCCAATGAGTGCTGAGGCGTGTAGTGGATATCGTTATGTTCTTACTTCACAGATGATTTGAGTAGATGTTGAGTATATTTACTTGATGAATCACGAGTCTGAATTATTGAAAGGTTCAAGTAATTTCAGGGTGAAGTTGAAAGATCGTCGTGACAAGAGGATAAAATATCTATGATATGATCATAGAGATGAATATCTGAATTACGAGTTTGGCACAGAATTAAGACATTGTGGAAATTGTTTCACAACTAATACAGCCTGGAACACCATAGTGTGATGGTGTGTCCGAACATCATAACTGCACCCTATTGGATATGATGCATACCATGATGTCTCTTATCGAATTACCACGATAGTTTATGGGTTAGGCATTAGAGACAACCACATTCACTTTAAATAGGGCACCACGTAATTCCGATGAGATGACACCGTATGAACTATGGTTTAGAGAAACCTAAGCTGTCATTTCTTAAAAGTTTGGGGCTGCGACGCTTATGTGAAAAAGTTTCAGGCTGATAAGCTCGAACCCAAAGCGGATAAATGCATCTTCATAGGACACCCAAAACAGTTGGGTATACCTCCTGTCTCAGATCCGAAAGCAATAAGGGATTGTTTCTAGAATCGGGTCCTTTCTCGAGGAAAAGTTTCTCTCGAAAGAATTGAGTGGGAGGATGGTGGAGACTTGATGAGGTTATTGAACCGTCTCTTCAACTAGTGTGTGGCAGGGCACAGGAGTTGTTCCTGTGGCACCTACACCAATTGAAGTGGAAGCTTATGATAGTGATCATGAAACTTCAGATCAAGTCACTACCAAACCTCGTGGGATGACAAGGATGCGTACTACTTCAGAGTGGTACGTAATCCTGTCTTGGAAGTCATGTTGCTAGACAACAATGAACCTACGAGCTATGGAGAAGCGATGGTGGGCCCGGATTCCGATAAATGGCTCGAGGCCATAAAATCCGAGAGAGGATCCATGTATGAAAACAAAGTGTAGACTTTGGCAGAACAGCTCGATGGTCGTAAGGCTGTTGAGTACAGATGGATTTTAAAAGGAAGACGGACAATGATGGTAAATGTCACCATTAAGAAAGCTCGACTTGTCGTTAAGATGTTTTCCGACAAGTTCAAGGAGTTGACTACGATGAGACTTTCTCACTCGTAGCGATGCTAAGAGTCTGTTGGAATTATATTAGCGATTACTGCATTATTTATGAAATCTTGCAGATAGGATGTCAAAACATTGTTTCCTCGACGATTTTTTGAGGAAAGGTTGTATGTGATACAACCGGAAGGTTTTGTCAATCCTGAAAGATGCTAATAAGTATGCAAAGCTCCAGCAATCCTTCTAAGGACTGGAGTAAGCATCTCGGAGTTGGAATGTATGCTTTGATGAGATGATCAAAGATTTTGGGTGTATACAAAGTTTATGAGAAACTTGTATTTCCAAAGAAGTGAGTGGGAGCACTATAGAATTTCTGATGAATATATGTTGTTGACATATTGTTGATCAGAAATGATGTAGAATTTCTGGAAAGCATATAGGGTTATTTGGAAAGTGTTTTTCAATGGAAAGCCTGGATTAAGCTACTTGAACATTGAGCATCAAGATCTATAAGGATAGATCAAAACGCTTAATGGTACTTTCAAATGAGCACATACCTTGACATGATCTTGAAGGTGTTCAAGATGGATCAGTCAAAGAAGGAGTTCTTGCCTAAGTTGTAAGGTATGAAGTTAAGACTTAAAGCTCGACCACGGTAGAATAGAGAGAAAGGACGAAAGGTCGTCCCCTATGCTTAAGACATAGGCTCTACAGTATGCTATGCTGTGTACCGCACCTGAAATGTGCCTTGCCATGAGTCAGTCAAGGGGTACAAGAGTGATCTAAGAATGGATCACATGACAGCGGTCAAAGTTATCCTTGGTAACTAGTGGACTAAGGAATTTTCTCGATTATGGAGGTGGTAAAAGAGTTCGTCGTAAAGAGTTACGTCGATGCAAGCTTAACACCTATCCGGATAACTCTGAGTAGAGATACCGAATACGTATAATGGAGCAACAATTTAGAATAGCTCCATGTAGAACAGTTATTTGAAATGGCTCCAAATATAGCGTAGTAGCTGCATCTACAAGATGACATAGAGATTTGCGAAGTACATACGGATCTAAAAGATTCAGACCCGTTGACTATAACATCTCTCACAAGCATAACATGATCAAACCCAGAACTCATCGAGTGTTAATCACATGGTAATGTGAACTAGATTATTGACTCTAGTAAACTCTTTGGGTGTTAGTCACATGGGGATGTGACCTTGAGTGTTAATCACATGCGATGTGAACTAGATTATTGACTCTAGTGCAAGTGGGAGACTGTTGGAAATATGCCCTAGAGGCAATAATAAATTGATTATTATTATATTTCCTTGTTCATGATAATCGTTTATTATCCATGCTAGAATTGTATTGATAGGAAACTCAGATACATGTGTGGATACATAGACAACACCATGTCCCTAGTAAGCCTCTAGTTGACTAGCTCGTTGATCAATAGATGGTTACGGTTTCCTGACCATGGACATTGGATGTCGTTGATAACGGGATCACATCATTAGGAGAATGATGTGATGGACAAGACCCAATCCTAAGCCTAGCACAAGATCATGTAGTTCGTATGCTAAAGCTTTTCTAATGTCAAGTATCATTTCCTTAGACCATGAGATTGTGCAACTCCCGGATACCGTAGGAGTGCTTTGGGTGTGCCAAACGTCACAACGTAACTGGGTGGCTATAAAGGTACACTACAGGTATCTCCGAAAGTGTCTGTTGGGTTGGCACGAATCGAGACTGGGATTTGTCACTCCGTGTAAACGGAGAGGTATCTCTGGGCCCACTCGGTAGGACATCATCATAATGTGCACAATGTGATCAAGGAGTTGATCACGGGATGATGTGTTACGGAACGAGTAAAGAGACTTGCCGGTAACGAGATTGAACAAGGTATCGGGATACCGACGATCGAATCTCGGGCAAGTATCGTACCGATAGACAAAGGGAATTGTATACGGGATTGATTAAGTCCTTGACATCGTGGTTCATCCGATGAGATCATCGTGGAACATGTGGGAGCCAACATGGGTATCCAGATCCCGCTGTTGGTTATTGACCGGAGAGTCATCTCGGTCATGTCTGCATGTCTCCCGAACCCGTAGGGTCTACACACTTAAGGTTCGGTGACGCTAGGGTTATAGAGATATTAGTATGCGGTAACCCGAAAGTTGTTCGGAGTCCCGGATGAGATCCCGGACGTCACGAGGAGTTCCGGAATGGTCCGGAGGTAAAGAATTATATATAGGAAGTGCTATTTCGGCCATCGGGACAAGTTTCGGGGTCACCGGTATTGTACCGGGACCACCGGAAGGGTCCCGGGGGTCCACCGGGTGGGTCCACCTGCCCCGGGGGGGCACATGGGCTGTAGGGGGTGCGCCTTGGCCTATATGGGCCAAGGGCACCAGCCCCAAGAGGCCCATGCGCCAAGAGAAGAGGGAAAGGAAGAGTCCTAAAGGGGGAAGGCACCTCCGAGGTGCCTTGGGGAGGAGGGACTCCTCCCCTGGCCGCACCCTTCCTTGGAGGAAGGGCCAAGGCTGCGCCTCCCCCCTCTCCCTTGGCCCTATATATAGTGGGGGGAAGGGAGGGCAACGATACTAAGCCCTGGCGCCTCCCTCTCCCTCCCATGACACATCTCCCTCCTCCCGCAGCGCTTGGCGAAGCCCTGTTGGAATCCCGCTACTTCCACCACCACGCCGTCGTGCTGTTGGATCTCCATCAACCTCTCCTCCCCCCTTGCTGGATCAAGAAGGAGGAGACGTCGCTGCTCCGTACGTGTGTTGAACGCGGAGATGCCGTTCGTTCGGCACTAGGATCATCGGTGATTTGGATCACGACGAGTACGACTCCATCAACCCCGTTCTCTTGAACGCTTCCGCGCGCGATCTACAAGGGTATGTAGATCCACTCCTCCCTCGTTGCTAGATGACTCCATAGATAGATCTTGGTGACACGTAGGAAAATTTTGAATTTATGCTACGTTCCCCATCATGCGCCCCCCTAGGGGCCCTATAAATAGTGGGGGGAAGGGAGGGCAGCCGCACCCAAGTCCCTGGCGCCTCCCTCTCCCCTCGTAACACCTCTCCCTCTCATTGGAGCTTGGCGAAGCCCTGCCGAGATCACCGCTGCTTCCACCACCACGCCGTCGTGCTGCTGGATCTCCAACAACCTCTCCTTCCCCTTGCTGGATCAAGAAGGAGGAGACGTCTTTCCCAACCGTACGTGTGTTGAACGCGGAGGTGTCGTCCGTTCGGTGCTCGGTCATCGGTGATTTGGATCACGACGAGTACGACTCCATCACCCCCGTTCTCTTGAACGCTTCCGCTCGCAATCTACAAGGGTATGTAGATGCACTCCCCTCTCCCTCGTTGCTAGATGACTCCATAGATTGATCTTGGTGATGCGTATAAAATTTTAAAATTCTGCTACGTTCCCCAACAGTGGCATCATGAGCTAGGTCTATAAGTAGTTTCTATGCACGAGTAGAACACAAGTTGTTGTGGGCGTTGATTTTTTCAATATACTTGCCGTTACTAGTCTTATCTTGATTCGGCGGCATCGTGGGATGAAGCGGCCCGGACCGACCTTACACGTACGCTTACGTGAGACTGGTTCCACCGACTGACATGCACTAGTTGCATAAGGTGGCTAGCGGGTGTCTGTCTCTCCCACTTTAGTCGGATCGGATTCGATGAAAAGGGTCCTTATGAGGGGTAAATAGAAATTGGCATATCATGTTGTGGTTTTGGCGTAGGTAAGAAACGTTCTTGCTAGAAACCTATAGCAGCCACGTAAAAACTTGCAACAACAATTAGAGGACGTCTAACTTGTTTTTGCAGCATGTGCCATGTGATGTGATATGGCCAAAAGGATGTGATGAATGATATATGTGATGTATGAGATTGATCATGTTCTTGTAATAGGAATCACGACTTGCATGTCGATGAGTATGACAACCAGCAGGAGCCATAGGAATTGTCTTAATTTATGTATGACCTGCGTGTCAACATAAACGTCATGTAATTACTTTACTTTATCGCTAATCGTTAGCCATAGTAGTAGAAGTAATAGTTGACGAGACAACTTCATGAAGACACGATGATGGAGATCATGATGATGGAGATCATGGTGTCATGCCGGTGATGACGATGATCATGGCGCCCCGAAGATGGAGATCAAAAGGAGCAAAATGATATTGGCCATATCATGTCACTATTTGATTGCATGTGATGTTTATCATGTTTTACATCTTATTTGCTTAGAACGACGGTAGCTTAAATAAGATGATCCCTCACGATAATTTCAAGAAAGTGTTCCCCCTAACTGTGCACCGTTGCGAAGGTTCGTTGTTTCGAAGCACCACGTGATGATCGGGTGTGATAGATTCTAACGTTCGAATACAACGGGTGTAAGCCAGATTTACACACGCAATACACTTAGGTTGACTTGACGAGCCTAGCATGTACAGACATGGCCTCGGAACACGGAAGACCGAAAGGTCAAACATGAGTCGTATAGAAGATACGATCAACATGAAGATGTTCACCGATGATGACTAGTCCGTCTCACGTGATGATCGGACACGACCTAGTTGACTCGGATCATGTATCACTTAGATTACTAGAGGGATGTCTGTCTGAGTGGGAGTTCATTAAATAATTTGATTAGATGAACTTAATTATCATGAACTTAGTCTAAAACCTTTGCAAAATGTCTTGTAGATCAAATGGCCAACGCTCATGTCAACCTCAACTTCAACGCGTTCCTAGAGAAAACCAAGCTGAAAGATGATGGTAGCAACTATACGGACTGGGTCCGGAACCTAAGGATCATCCTCATAGCTGCCAAGAAAGCATATGTCCTAGAAGCACCGCTAGGTGAAGCACCCATCCCAAAGAACCAAGACGTTATGAACGCTTGGCAGTCGCGTGCTGATGATTACTCCCTCATTCAGTGCGGCATGATTTATAGCTTAGAACCGGGGCTCCAAAAGCGTTTTGAGCAACACGGAGCATATGGGATGTTCGGAGAGCTGAAAATGGTTTTCCAAGCTCATGCCCGGGTCGAGAGATATGAAGTCTCCGACAAGTTCTACAGTTGTAAGATGGAGGAAAATAGTTCTGTCAGTGAGCACATACTCAAAATGTCTGGGTTGCACAACCGCTTGTCCCAACTTGACATTAACCTCCCGGACGAGGCGGTCATTGACAGAATCCTTCAGTCGCTCCCACCTAGCTACAAGAGCTTTGTGATGAACTATAATATGCAGGGGATGGTGAAAACTATTCCTGAAGTATTTTCAATGCTAAAATCAGCGGAGGTGGAAATCAAAAAGGAACATCAAGTGTTGATGGTCAATAAAACCACTAGTTTCAAGAAAGGCAAGGGTAAGAAGAACTTCAAGAAGGACGGCAAGGGAGTTGCCGCGGCCGGTAAATCAGTTGCCGGGAAGAAGCCAAAGAATGGACCCAAACCTGAGACTGAGTGCTTTTATTTCAAGGGAAAGGGACACTGGAAGCGGAACTGCCCTAAATACTTAGCGAACAAGAAGGCCGGCAACACTAAAGGTATATGTGATATACATGTAATTGATGTGTACCTTACCAGTACTCGTAGTAGCTCCTAGGTATTTGATACCGGTGCGGTTGCTCATATTTGTAACTCAAAACGGGAGCTGCGGAATAAGCGGAAACTGGTGAAGGATGAGGTGACAATGCGCGTCGGGAATGGTTCCAAGGTCGATGTGATCGCCGTCGGCACGCTACCTCTACATTTACCTACGGGATTAGTTTTAAACCTCAATAATTGTTATTTAGTGCCAGCTTTGAGCATGAACATTGTATCTGGATCTCTTTTAATACGAGATGGCTACTCATTTAAATCCGAGAATAATGGTTGTTCGATTTATATGAGAGATATGTTTTATGGTCATGCCCCGTTGGTCAATGGTTTATTCTTAATGAATCTCGAACATGATATTACACATATTCATAGTGTGAATACCAAAAGATGTAAGATTGATAATGATAGTCCCACATATCTGTGGCACTGCCGCCTTGGTCACATCGGTGTCAAACGCATGAAGAAGCTCCATACAGATGACTTTTGGAGTCTCTTGATTTCGAATCATTTGACACGTGCGAACCATGCCTCATGGGTAAAATGACCAAGATTCCGTTCTCCGGAACAATGGAGCGAGCAACAAACTTATTGGAAATTATACATACTAATGTGTGCGGTCCAATGAGCGTTGAGGCTCGCGGTGGCTATCGTTATGTTCTCACTTTCACTGATGACTTAAGTAGATATGGGTATGTCTATTTGATGAAACACAAGTCTGAGACCTTTGAAAAGTTCAAGGAATTTCAGAATGAGGTAGAGAATCAACGTGACCGAAAGATAAAATTCTTACAATCAGATCGTGGGGGAGAATATTTAAGTCACGAATTTGGTACGCACTTAAGGAAATGTGGAATCGTTTCACAACTCACACCGCCTGGAACACCTCAGCGTAACGATGTGTCCGAACATCGTAATCGCACTCTATTGGATATGGTGCGATCTATGATGTCACTCACTGATATACCGCTATCATTTTGGGGATACGCTCTAGAGACAGCTACATTCACTTTAAATAGGGCACCGTCTAAATCCGTTGAGACGACACCGTATGAATTATGGTTTGGGAAGAAACCTAAGCTATCGTTTCTAAAAGTTTGGGGATGCGATGCTTATGTCAAGAAACCTCAACCTGAAAAGCTCGAATCCAAGTCGGAAAAATGCGTCTTCATAGGATACCCTAAGGAAACCATTGGGTATACCTTTTACCTCAGATCCGAAGGCAAGATCTTTGTTGCCAAGAACGGGTCCTTTCTGGAGAAAGAGTTTCTCTCGAGAGAAGTAAGTGGGAGGAAAGTAGAACTCGATGAAGTACTGCCTCTTGAACCGGAAAGTAGCACAGCTCAGGAAGATGTTCCTGTGGTGCCTGCACCGACTAGAGAGGAAGTTAATGATAATGATCAAGGTACTTCGGATCAAGTTGCTACTGAACTTTGAAGGTCCACAAGGACACGTTCCACACCAGAATGGTATGGCAACCCTGTCCTGGAAATCATGTTATTAGACAAAGGTGAACCTTCGAACTATGAATAAGCAATGGCGGGCCTAGATTCCAACAAATGGCTTGAAGCCATGCAATCCGAGATAGGATCCATGTATGAAAACAAAGTATGGACTTTGACAGACTTTCCCGATGATCGGCGAGCGATAGAGAATAAATGGATCTTTAAGAAGAAGACGGACGCGGATGGTAATGTTACCATCTATAAGGCTCGACTTGTCGCTAAGGGTTATCGACAAGTTCAAGGGGTTGACTACAATGAGACCTTCTCATCCGTAGCGAAGCTGAAGTCCATCCGAATCATGTTAGCAATTGCCGCATACTATTATTATGAGATATGGCAAATGGACGTCAAAACGGCATTCCTTAACGGCTTTCTTAAGGAAGAATTGTATATGATGCAGTCGGAAGGTTTTGTCGATCCTAAGAATGCTAACATGGTATGCAAGCTCCAGCGCTGCATCTATGGGCTGGTGCAAGCATCTCGGAGTTGGAACATTCGCTTTAATGAAATGATCAAAGCATTTGGGTTTATGCAGACTTATGGAGAAGCCTGCGTTTACAAGAAAGTGAGTGGGAGCTCTGTAGCATTTCTCATATTATATGTGGATGACATACTTTTGATGGGAAATGATATAGAACTTTTGGAAAGTATTAAGGCCTACTTGAATAAGTGTTTTTCAATGAAGGACCTTGGAGAAGTTGCTTACATATTAGGCATCAAGATCTATAGAGATAGATCGAGACGCCTCATAGGTCTTTCACAAAGCACATACCTTGATAAGATATTGAAGAAGTTCATTATGGATCAGTCCAAGAAGGGGTTCTTGCCTCTATTGCAAGGTGTGAAATTGAGCTCAGCTCAATGTCCGACCATGACAGAAGATAGAGAAAAGATGAGTGTCGTCCCCTATGCCTCAGCCATAGGGTCTATCATGTATGCCATGTTGTGTACCAAACCTGATGTAAACCTTGCCGTAAGTTTGGTAGGAAGGTACCAAAGTAATCCCGGCATGGAACACTGGACAGCGGTCAAGAACACCCTGAAGTACCTGAAAATGACTAAGGATATGTTTCTCGTATATGGAGGTGACGAGGAACTCGTTGTAAAGGGTTACGTCGACGCTAGCTTCGACACAGATCTGGATGACTCTAAGTCAGAAACCAGATACGTGTATATTTTGAATGGTGGGGCAGTAAGCTGGTGCAGTTGCAAGCAAAGCGTCGTGGCTAGATCTACATGTGAAGCGGAGTACATGGCAGCCTCGGAGGCAGCGCATGAAGCAATCTGGATGAAGGAGTTAATCACCGACCTAGGAGTCATACCCAATGTGTCGGGGCCGATCACTCTCTTCTGTGACAACACTGGAGCTATTGCCCTTGCCAAGGAGCCCAAGTTTCACAAGAAGACCAGGCACATCAATCGTCGCTTCAACTCCATTCATGAAAATGTTCAAGATGGAGACATAGATATTTGCAAAGTACATACGGATCTGAATGTCGCAGATCCGTTGACTAAACCTCTTCCGCGAGTAAAACATGATCAACACCAGGACTCTATGGGTGTTCGATTCATCACAATGTAACTAGATTATTGACTCTAGTGCAAGTGGGAGACTGTTGGAAATATGCCCTAGAGGCAATAATAAAATGATTATTATTATATTTCCTTGTTCATGATAATTGTCTATTATTCATGCTATAATTGTGTTATCCGGAAATCATAATACATGTGTGAATACATAGACCATAACATGTCCCTAGTGAGCCTCTAGTTAACTAGCTCGTTGATCAACAGATAGTCATGGTTTCCTGACTATGGACATTGGATGTCATTGATAACGGGATCACATCATTGGGAGAATGATGTGATGGACAAGACCCAAGCATAGCACAAGATCGTGTAGTTCGTTTGCTAGAGCTTTTCCAAAGTCAAGTATCATTTCCTTAGACCATGAGATCCTGTAACTCCCCGATGTCGTAGGAGTGCTTTGGGTGTACCAAACGTCACAACGTAACTGGGTGACTATAAAGGTATACTACAGGTATCCCCGAAAGTATCTGTTGGGTTGACACGGATCGAGACTGGGATTTGTCACTCCGTATGACGGAGAGGTATCTCTGGGCCCACTCGGTAATGCATCATCATAATTAGCTCAATGTGACCAAGTGTTTGGTCATGGGATCATGCATTACGGTACGAGTAAAGTGACTTGCCGGTAACGAGATTGAACGAGGTATTGGGATACCGACGATCGAATCTCGGGCAAGTAACATACCGATTAACAAAGGGAATTGAGTACGGGATTGATTGAATCCTCGACATCATGGAACATGTGGGAGCCAACATGGGTATCCAGATCCCGTTGTTGGTTATTGACCGGAGAGTCGTCTCGGTCATGTCTGCGTGTCTCCCGAACCCGTAGGGTCTACACACTTAAGGTTCGGTGACGCTAGGGTTGTAGAGATATTTGTATGCGGTAACCCGAAAGTTGTTGGGAGTCCCGGATGAGATCCCGGACGTCACGAGGAGTTCCGGAATGGTCCGGAGGTGAAGATTTATGTATAGGAAGTCCAGTTTCAGGGGTAATCGGTATTGTACCGGGACCACCGGAAGGGTCCCGGGGGTCCACCGGGTGGGGCCACCTATCCCGGAGGGCCCCATGGGCTGAAGTGGGAGGGGAACTAGCCCCTAGTGGGCTGGTGCGCCCCCCATGGGCCTCCCCCTGCGCCTAGGGTTGGAAACCCTACGGGTGGGGGCACCCCACCTGACTTGGGGGGCAAGTCCCCCCTTGGCCGCCGCCCCCCCCCCCTTGGAGATGGGATCTCCTAGGGCTGGCGCCCCCCTAGGGGCCCTATAAATAGTGGGGGGAAGTGAGGGCAGCTGCACCCAAGTCCCTGGCGCCTCCCTCTCCACTCGTAACACCTCTCCCTCTCGTTGGAGCTTGGCGAAGCCCTGCCGAGATCACCGCTGCTTCCACCACCACGCCGTCGTGCTGCTGGATCTCCAACAACCTCTCCTTCCCCTTGCTGGATCAAGAAGGAGGAGACGTCTTTCCCAACCGTACATGTGTTGAACGCGGTGGTGCCGTCCGTTCGACGCTCGGTCATCGGTGATTTGGATCACAACGAGTACGACTCCATCAACCCCGTTCTCTTGAACGCTTCCTCTCGCGATCTACAAGGGTATGTAGATGCACTCCCCTCTCCCTCGTTGCTAGATGACTCCATAGATTGATCTTGGTGATGTGTAGAAAATTTTAAAATTCTGCTACGTTCCCTAACACTTTGTGCACCTCACAATCCTATATATGTGTGTACATGAGTAATACCATCTAGTAATGATATTTCAAGATTATCTAGTCGCTATGTGGTATGTCTTCTCATGAGAAATTCAAATTCTAAATTGTCCATTAATTATCTCTTGTTGGATCGTTATTTTGCCTCTTGTTTATCTTTAATTAGTATCACATTATGGGGGGTAATATGCTATGTGTATATTACTAGCCTAGAAAATGTGTACATTTGAGATATTGTCACCTAGAATTGATATTGTAATTTATCTTGTTCCTAGGTGGCATGTTAGCTCTACAAGTTGCAATTTGCTTTTTGTTTGGTGCGAAGATGATGTCGGATATCCTTGCTATCTACCACCGGGAATTATTTCCAAATACTTCTTGTCTTTTGACAATTGGTACTCACTCTTGTGTGGTAGAAATTATTGATCATCTTTACATTAGCCTTTGCTTTTATTTTCTTTATCTCTTGCCTAGGATTGTGTCAACTCCCATTGTATTCCATACCACTTGTGGATCTTGTTAATTTCTTGACCTTGCCTAGTGTTTTCTAGATATAGTGAAAGTGGTGATCCCACGTCATGCATTTTGTATTCAAATGCAAATTCTCTATAATGCACTAGTCTTGGGGGAGCTATCCTATTCTCTATAAAACACTCATCTTGTGATCCTTATCAAGTGTGTGTTTGTGGAAGGCAAGCAGTTTCTTTTTGGTGCTTTGTGCCATCATGAAACTTTGTAGAGGGCTTGGTTTGTTTGGAACCATTCTCTCTTTTGGGAGTTTGACATCTTTCTTTTTGAGTGTATCAATGGATATCTCATTCCTTGATGTATCTTTTATGGATATCCTCCAAGTGATGATTTATTCATTTGGTATCTTTTCTTCTCTTGGTATTTCTTTGTCTTTTGATCTCGGTTCTTGAAAGTCTTGAGCATGCATATTTACTTCTTGTAGTTTCTTTGGCATGTTTTCTTTCTTTGACCCAATATATAGGGGGAACTCCACCAAGTCTCAAATTGGATGAGATGTGCATGAAATTCATTTTCATATCTATATGCACATATTTATGTGGAGTTTGTCCTATGTGTTGTTGGTTCTCTAACTCTTTGGTCCCAATGAGTTTGGGTACCATTTTGTTTGTGTTGTTGTTCTAGGAACAAGTGGAGATGCATTGGATGCTCGACTCACTCACAAGGAAGGTGTTGTCACCATGTGCTTATTGGAGTCAAGCTAGGATGATCAATGAACTACTTTGTACCTTCAATTGGTATCTACTACATCCTTCCAATGTTATCTCGGTAACAAGTATCTTCATATACTTCATGCACACATTTCTTGCATCAACCTTGTGTAGGTTGTATCATGGCATGTTATCCATTCTTTCTTGTGATACTTGTTTCCTTTCTCAAAGCATCCCAACAATGATGTCTTGTTGCTAGTTGTGATGTCTTTGATGTTCGTGTGGTTGGAATTCATTTATATACAATAAGACCATATCTAGCCATGTGCTATGCTCTCAAGCAAATATCTTATTGGTATATGTATGACTTCCTTTTGGATATCTTGTTCCTTCGTGTTGTAACTATTTCGGGTGTACATCCTTCTTTGTAGATATATATATCATCATGATTTCGTCTACCTAGAATCTTATACACTTGAGAGAAGTTGCATATCTAGATGATATCCTTTCTTTCACGTCCACCTTGTCTTTCTTATGTTATTTCTTTGGTGGCTCCGTGAAAGCTTTTGCCTTGAGTGCGTGTCTTCTATCGTTGCATCTTGATGCACTCTTGTGTGGTGAAGATTATTTTCCTCATGCTTATCTTTACGAGGTTTTTGCCATCTTAATTGGCATCCCTCGTCTTGATGCGCCTTTCATCTTCTATCTTCACCGCGGGTTGTCACAAGCATAGGTTCTCTATATGCTTATTAGTAAGCTTGTGAACCCATTTGCTAGTTGTGTGTGGGAATGATAGGCCTTGCACCGTGTGCCTCATTCTTTGAAGACTTTATTGATGCTTAATGCTCTTCTGTACATTAGTCTTCTCAAGTGCATTGCCTTGACTCACACACATCTTTTTGGTTGAGCCCACTCTTAAGTTGCCTCTCTTACTTGTTGCTCAACCATGTGTTTGTTGCAAGTACTAGGCTTAGTTTCCTATATGCTCTCTTGCACTTGTTGTAAGTTTCTATTGATTTTGGGGGAGCTATGATCCTATTTTGTGCACTTTGTATCCAAATACAAAAATTCTTGATGTGCACAAATCATGGGGAGCTTCTCTAGTTTCTTTAGAACACTGCTCCGCTCTTATCATAATATCCTTTATTCATGTGGCTCGTAGGATCATTGGCCTAGTTGGTTCAATTGGTATCTTTTGATAGCTTGCTTCAATTGGTATCTTTTGATTGCTTGATTGCTTGTTTCTCTCTTTGATTATGTCTTTGTGGCATATCTTCCTTTTGCAATCTTTGGGCCTCAATATAGTTTGTCTTCCTCCAAGTATTTACCGTTGGATATGTGTATTGCATTCCACTCTCTTGTTGAGAAATACACAATTTATGGAGGAACACATTTTATATTGGCCTTCTAAGCTTTTAGCCCATTTTGGCAATCGATGCCAATGGGGGAGAAGTTTCAGAGAGTTTTGTGGAGAAGTTTAGAGAGTTGTCTCTTCTGGCTTTGGTTTGTTCCTAAGCATACGCATCTCCTACGCATGCATTATTGGTTGTTGCATTGCATGGTGATGCATAATTCCTTATATAAACTCTCTTGAAAGTGATTGTCATCAATTACCAAAATGGGGGAGATTGAAAGGACATGCGGTGCCCCCATGTGTGGTTTTGGTAATTGATGACATTCTCTATGGACTAATGGTTGCATTGAGTTATATTTGAAGGATTTTTCCATAGGCATTTCTTGAAGTCCATGTGTTGGTTTCAAGGAGTTTATGGGTTGACCAAGGTGCTATTAAGGAATTATCCAAAGATTGGTCATGTGAGTGTTGAGCTTATTGCAAGCATGTCTTGAAGAAGAAGATTGTGTGATCATTCATGTTTACCTTCAAGACATCATCCAAACGAAGAGAGTTGGAAAGATTCAAGGTTGATCAAGACTAAGTCAAGAGTGAATCAAGTTGATCAACTCACAAAGCGTAGAAGATGTACCGAGAGGGATCAAGTGATCCCATGGTATGGTAAGCATTGTCCATTGCACTTTGTGTACTAACCCATGGTCTATGTGAGAGTCTATGTGGGGTTAGGTACGTGTCCATGGGCTTGCGTCAAGAGGATGATATCATACAACCCATGGAAGGATGACATCAAGTGGTGATCGTCATCAAGATTGCCGTGTGCAAGTTCAAGTGGAGAATCACGAAGAGATCAAGTGCTTGAAGCTTGCCATCCATTGTGGTGTCAATGGACTTGTGAAGATGTGCCGAAGAGTGGCTCACCCATAGTGGAGTATGGGGGAGCAATCATCTAGTCTCCATCGACCCAACGCAATCAAGAAAGGTGGTCCATCTTGAGGAGGACAAGATCGTCATCATCTAGCTCAAGTGGATCATGTGCAAGGCAAAGGTTTGCCCTTGATAGGTTTTCTATTTTACCGGTCTCATGGTGGTAGTTGGGAGACCGGGTTATAGGATCGATAGCCGTACTATCAAGGGGGGCTCTCAAGTGAGTAGCTTGATCGTATCGTTCGTCGAGAGCTCAAACCATTGCATCCTTGCATCATGTTTCTTGGTTCTTGTTTGGTTCTCTTTGTGAGTCTTAGAGCTTATGGTCATCTTGATGACAAGCTTGAGTTCATCGAAAACGGAGTTCGCATGCGTCTTCTATGACGTTTTCGGTGTTGGAGGTCTTACCGGTCTTATTCGAGGAAGGGTTCTCACCATTTTCTTATGGGCCTTTTCTAATTTGCTTCTTATTGTTATTTCTATCAAGATTGTGTTAGCCCTTGTCGCTAGCTTTCCAACAAACTTGGTTTCGTCGAATTTGGAGTCCGTTTGGAGAAGTTGTGTCAGTTTTGGTGTTCTGAAAAGGCTGCAGCGGTACTACCGCGGACAGGAGCGGATGTAATTTTTTACTACCGCTTTTGGGAGCGGTACTACCGCTCTTGGGAGCGGTACTACCACTTGGGGCAGTACTACTGCGGTTACTTCCGTGGCTACTTCCGCTCGGGACCAAAAACTCGTCACAAGTCCAGCGGTGGTAGGCACGGATGTAATTTTTTAGTACCGCTCGCAAGCAGTAGTACCGCTACCCTTAGTAGTAGTACCGCTACCCCTAGCGGTAGTACCGTGAGGTCAAGCGGTACTACCGCTCCGACGGTTCTTCTGGCTTTTTTGCCTCCTTGCTATTGTGTTTCAAAGGGCTTCTACCGCCTTAGCGGTAGTACCGCTCCTTGGAGTGGTAGTACCGCTCGGTGCGGGCTGTGAGCATAACGGTTGAATTTTTCTCCACCTATAAAAGGGGGTCTTCTTCCCCAATGAACCTTATCCTTTGAGCTCGTGTTCTTCCTCCATTGTTGACCTTCTTCGAGCTTGCTAACTCTCAATCCCTCCATGGATTCTTGCTAGTTTTTGAGGGAAAAGAGAGAGGAGATCTAGATCCAAATTTCCACCAATCACTTTCTCCTCTATGTGAGGGGAACCCCTTGGATCTAGATCTTGGAGTTCTTGGTGTTCTCCTTCTTGTTCTTCCTCTCATTTTCCTCCCTAGCATTAGTTGCTTCGGTGGGATTTGAGAGAGAAGGACTTGGGCACTCCATGTGCCCTTGCCATTACATTTGGTGCATCGGTTTGAGTTCTCCACGGTGATACGTGGAAGTTACAAGATGAGAAGCTTATTACTCTTGGGTGCTTGGTACCCTTGAGCTTGTTCCTCTTGGGTGCTTGGGCGCCCTAGACGGTTGGTGGTGTTCGGAGCTCAATCATTATGGTGTAAAGCTCCGGGCAAGCGTCGGGGTCTCCAATTAGGTTGTGGAGATCGCCCCGAGCAATTTGACGGGTACCGGTGACTGCCCCCAAGGGTTGCCAAAGTGTACGGGTTCGGTGACCGCCCCCCAAGGGTTGCCATTTGTACGGTTTCGGTGACCGCCCTCAAGGGTCCCTTAGTGGAATCACGGCATCTTGCATTGTGCGAGGGCGTGAGGAGATTACGGTGGCCCTAGTGGCTTCTTGGGGAGCATTGTGCCTCCACACCGCTCCAAACGGAGATTAGCATCCGCAAGGGTGTGAACTTCGGGATACATCGTCGTCTCCGCGTGCCTCGGTTATCTCTTACCCGAGCCCTTTACTTATGCGCTTTACTTTGTGATAGCCATATTGTTTCTTGTCATATATCTTACTATCACCTAAGTAGTTTTTCTTGCTTAGCATAAGTAGTTGGTGCACATAGGTGAGCCTAGTTGTTGTATGTTTTGTGCTTGACAAATTAACCGCTAGGTTTATTCCGCATTTGTTCAAGCCTCAACCGTAATTATTTTAAAGCGCCTATTCACCCCCACCCCCCTCTAGGCGACATCCACGATCTTTCACTTGACCGCTTGTTTTGCACCCGAGGATTGATAAGAATGGATTGACCCAAATTTATTTTTGAGTCGACTTACCTATTAAGTCACTTCTTTTTCTTAGTCGGATGTATAGACACGTTTTAGTGTGTTTGTTAACTCATTCCACTATCTATGTAGTGCATATCAAAATATCCAAAACACCTTATATTGAACAAAGGGTGTATTAAATAGAATATAAACAGAAGATACCTACGCTTAAACCATTAAATAAAACATATAAAAAAGATACCCACGCTCAAACCATTACCAGAGTAAAATAAAAAGATGCGATTAACTAGACTTCTTCCACAACGATGCCTTCAAAAAGAATAAGCGGCATCACACCATCATTGTTGCGTTTCATAGTAATTTGAAATTTTTTCCTACGCACACTCAAGATCATGGTGATGCATAGCAACGAGAGGGGGAGAGTGTGATCTACGTACCCTTGTAGATCGACAACGGAAGCGTTTGGTTGATGTAGTCGTACGTCTCCATGGCCCGACCGATCAAGCACCGAAACTACGGCACCTCTGAGTTCTAGCACACGTTCAGCTCGATGACGATCCCCGGACTCCAATCCAGCAAAGTGTCGGGGAAGAGTTCCGTCAGCACGACGGCGTGGTGACGATCTTGATGCACTACCGTCGCAGGGCTTCGCCTAAGCACCGCTACAATATTATCGAGGACTATGGTGGAAGGGGGCACCGCACACAGCTAAGAATATGATCACGTGGACCAACTTGTCTCTAGGGGGTGCCCCTGCCTCCGTATATAAAGGTTCAAGGGAGGGGGGCTGGCCGGCCAGGAGAGGCGCGCCAGGAGGAGTCCTACTCCCTCTGGGAGTAGGACTCCCCCCCCCTTTTTTCTAGTTGGAATAGGATTCGTGAGGTGGGAAAAGAGAGAGAGAGAGAGAGAAGGAGGGGGGCGCCGGCCCCCCTCTCCTTGTCCTATTCGGACTAGGGGTGGAGGGGCGCGCGGCCCAGCCCTGGCTGCCTCTTCTCTTCTTCCACTAAGGCCCACTAAGGCCCATATACCTCCCGGGGGGTTCCGGTAACCTCCCGGTACTCCGGTAAAATCCCGATTTCACCCGGAACACTTTCGTTATCCAAACATAGGCTTTCAATATATCACTCTTTATGTCTCGACCATTTCGAGACTCCTCGTCATGTCCATGATCACATCCAGGACTCCGAACAACCTTCGGTACATCAAAATGCACAAACTCATAATATAACTGTCATCGTAACCTTAAGCGTGCGGACCCTACGGGTTCGAGAACAATGTAGACATGACCGAGACTCGTCTCCGGTCAATAACCAATAGCGGAACCTGGATGCTCATATTGGCTCCTACATATTCTACGAAGATCTTTTATCGGTCAGACCGCATAACAACATATGTTGTTCCCTTTGTCATCGGTATGTTACTTGCCCGAGATTCGATCGTCTGTATCCCATACCTAGTTCAATCTCGTTACCGGCAAGTCTCTTTACTTGTTCTGTAATACATCATCCTGCAACTAACTCATTAGTTGCAATGCTTGCAAGGCTTAAGTGATGTGCATTACCGAGAGGGCCCAGAGATACCTCTCCGACAATCGGAGTGACAAATCCTAATCTCGAAATACGCCAACCCAACATGTACCTTTGGAGACACCTGTAGAGCTCCTTTATAATCAACCAGTTACGTTGTGACGTTTGGTAGCACACAAAGTGTTCCTCTGGCAAACGGGAGTTGCATAATCTCATAGTCATAGGAACATGTATAAGTCATGAAGAAAGCAATAGCAACATACTAAACGATCGGGTGCTAATGGAATGGAATGGGTCATGTCAATCAGATCATTCAACTAATGTGATCCTGTTAATCAAATGACAACTCTTTGTCCATGGTTAGGAAACATAACCATCTTTGATTAACAAGCTAGTCTAGTAGAGGCATACTAGTGACACTCTGTTTGTCTATGTATTCACACATGTATCATGTTTCCGGTTTAATACAATTCTAGCATGAATAATAAACTTTTGTCATGATATATAAGGAAATAAATAATAACTTTATTATTGCCTCTAGGGCATATTTCCTTCAGTCTCCCACTTGCACTAGAGTCAATAATCTAGATTACACAGTAATGATTCTAACACCCATGGAGTCTTGGTGCTGATCATGTTTTGCTCGTGGAAGAGGCTTAGTCAACGGGTCTGCAACATTCAGATCCGTATGTATCTTGCAAATCTCTATGTCTCCCACCTGGACTAGATCCCGGATGGAATTGAAGCGTCTCTTGATGTGCTTGGTTCTCTTGTGAAATCTGGATTCCTTTGCCAAGGCAATTGCACCAGTATTGTCACAAAAGATTTTCATTGGACCCGATGCACTAGGTACGACACCTAGATCGGATATGAACTCCTTCATCCAGACTCCTTCATTTGCTGCTTCCGAAGCAGCTATGTATTCCGCTTCACACGTAGATCCCGCCATGACGCTTTGTTTAGAACTGCACCAACTTACAGCTCCACCGTTTAATGTAAACACGTATCCGGTTTGCGATTTAGAATCGTCCGGATCAGTGTCAAAGCTTGCATCAACGTAACTGTTTACGATGAGCTCTTTGTCACCTCCATATATGAGAAACATATCCTTAGTCCTTTTCAGGTACTTCAGGATGTTCTTGACCGCTGTCAAGTGATCTACTCCTGGATTACTTTGGTACCTCCCTGCTAGACTTATAGCAAGGCACACATCAGGTCTGATACACAGCATTGCATACATGATAGAGCCTATGGCTGAAGCATAGGGAACATCTTTCATTTTCTCTCTATCTTCTGCAGTGGTCGGGCATTGAGTCTGACTCAACTTCACACCTTGTAACACAGGCAAGAACCCTTTCTTTGCTTGATCCATTTTGAACTTCTTCATAATCTTGTCAAGGTATGTGCTTTGTGAAAGTCCAATTAAACGTCTTGATCTATCTCTATAGATCTTTATGCCTAATATGTAAGCAGCTTCACCGAGGTCTTTCATTGAAAAACTCTTATTCAAGTATCCCTTTATGCTATCCAGAAATTCTATATCATTTCCGATCAGTAATATGTCATCCACATATAATATCAGAAATGCTACAGAGCTCCCACTCACTTTCTTGTAAATACAGGCTTCTCCAAAAGTCTGTATAAAACCAAATGCTTTGATCACACTATCAAAGCGTTTATTCCAACTCCGAGAGGCTTGCACCAGTCCATAAATGGATCGCTGGAGCTTGCACACTTTGTTAGCTCCCTTTGGATTGACAAAACCTTCCGGTTGCATCATATACAACTCTTCTTCCAGAAATCCATTCAGGAATGCAGTTTTGACATCCATCTGCCAAATTTCATAATCATAAAATGCGGCAATTGCTAACATGATTCGGACAGACTTAAGCATCGCTACGGGTGAGAAGGTCTCATCGTAGTCAATCCCTTGAACTTGCCGAAACCCTTTTGCGACAAGTCGAGCTTTGTAGACAGTAATATTACCGTCGGCGTCAGTCTTCTTCTTGAAGATCCATTTATTCTCAATTGCTTGCCGATCATTGGGCAAGTCAACCAAAGTCAACACTTTGTTTTCATACATGGATCCCATCTCAGATTTCATGGCTTCAAGCCATTTTGCGGAATCTGGGCTCACCATCGCTTCTTCATAGTTCGTAGGTTCATCATGATCTAGTAGCATGACTTCCAGAATAGGATTACCGTACCACTCTGGTGTGGATCTTACTCTGGTTGATCTACGAGGTTCAGTAGTATCTTGTTTTGAAGTTTCATGATCATTATCATTAGCATCCTCACTAATTGGTGTAGGTGTCACAGAAACAGTTTTCTGTGATGCACTACTTTCCAATAAGGGAGCAGGTACAGTTACCTCGTCAAGTTCTACTTTCCTCCCACTCACTTCTTTCGAGAGAAACTCCTTCTCTAGAATGTTTCCGAACTTAGCAACAAAAGTCTTGCCTTTGGATCTGTGATAGAAGGTGTATCCAATAGTCTCCTTTGGATATCCTATGAAGACACATTTCTCCGATTTGGGTTCGAGCTTATCAGGTTGAAGCTTTTTCACATAAGCATCGCAGCCCCAAACTTTCAGAAACGACAACTTTGGTTTCTTGCCAAACCATAGTTCATAAGGCGTCATCTCAACGGATTTTGATGGTGCCCTATTTAACGTGAATGCGGCCGTCTCCAAAGCATAACCCCAAAACGATAGCGGTAAATCAGTAAGAGACATCATAGATCGCACCATATCTAGTAAAGTACAATTACAACGTTCGGACACACCATTACGCTATGGTGTTTCGGGTGGCGTGAGTTGTGAAACTATTCCGCATTGTTTCAAATGTACACCAAACTCGTAACTCAAATATTCTCCTCCACGATCAGATCGTAGAAACTTTATTTGCTTGTTACGATGATTTTCAACTTCATTTTGAAATTCTTTGAACTTTTCAAATGTCTCAGACTTATGTTTCATTAATTAGATATACCCATATCTGCTTAAGTCATCTATGAAGGTGAGAAAATAACGATATCCACCACGAGTCTCAATATTCATCGGACCACATACATCTGTATGTATGATTTCCAACAAATCTGTTGCTCTCTCCATAGTACCGGAGAACGGCGTTTTAGTCATCTTTCCCATGAGGCACCGTTCGCAAGTACCAAGTGATTCATAATCAAGTGGTTCCAAAAGTCCATCAGTATGGAGTTTCTTCATGCGCTTTACACCGATATGACCTAAACGGCAGTGCCACAAATAAGTTGCACTATCATTATCAACTCTGCATCTTTTGGCTTCAACATTATGAATATGTGTGTTACTACTATCGAGATTCAATAAGAATAGACCACTCTTCAAGGGTGCATGACCATAAAAGATATTACTCATATAAATAGAACAACCATTATTCTCTGATTTAAATGAATAACCGTCTCGCATTAAAAAAGATCCTGATATAATGTTCATGCTTAACGTTGGCACCAAATAACAATTATTTAGGTCTAATATTAATCCTGAAGGTAGATGTAGAGGTAGCGTGCCAACTGCGATCACATCGACTTTGGAACCGTTTCCCACACGCATTGTCACCTCGTCCTTAGCCAATCTTCGCTTAATCCGTAGTCCCTGTTTCGAGTTGCATATATTAGCAACAGAACCAGTATCAAATACCCAGGTGCTACTGCGAGCATTAGTAAGGTACACATCAATAACATGTATATCACATATACCTTTGTTCACCTTGTCATCCTTCTTATCCCCCAAATACTTGGGACAGTTCCGCTTCTAGTGACCAGTCTGCTTGCAGTAGAAGCACTCAGTTTCAGGCTTAGGTCCAGACTTGGGTTTCTTCTCTTGAGCGGCAACTTGCTTGCTGTTCTTCTTGAAGTTCCCCTTCTTCTTCCCTTTGCCCCTTTTCTTGAAACTAGTGGTCTTGTTGACCATCAACACTTGATGCTCCTTTTTGATTTCTACCTCCGCAACTTTCAGCATTGCGAAGAGCTCGGGAATAGTCTTATTCATCCCTTGCATATTGTAGTTCATCACAAAGCTCTTGTAGCTTGGTGGCAGTGATTGGAGAATTCTGTCAATGACGCAATCATCTGGAAGATTAACTCCCATTTGAATCAAGTGATTATTATACCCAGACATTTTGAGTATATGCTCACTGACAGAACTGTTCTCCTCCATCTTGCAGCTATAGAACTTATTGGAGACTTCATATCTCTCAATCCGGGCATTTGCTTGAAATATTAACTTCAACTCCTGGAACATCTCATATGCTCCATGACGTTCAAAACGTCGTTGAAGTCCTGGTTCTAAGCCGTAAAGCATGGCACACTGAACTATCGAGTAGTCATCAACTTTGCTCTGCCAGACGTTCACAACTTCTGGTGTTGCTCCAGCAGCAGGCCTGTCACCCAGCGGTGCTTCCAGGACGTAATTCTTCTGTGCAGCAATGAGGATAATCCTCAAGTTACGGACCCAGTCCGTGTAATTGCTACCATCATCTTTCAACTTTGCTTTCTCAAGGAACGCATTAAAATTCAACGGAACAACATCACGAGCCATCTATCTACAATCAAGCATAAACAAGCAAGATAATATCAGGTACTAAGTTTCATGATAAATTTAGGTTCAATTAATTTACTTAAAGAACTCCCACTTAGATAGACATCCCTCTAATCCTCTAAGTGATTACGTGATCCAAATCAACTAAACCATGTCCGATCATCACGTGAGATGGAGTAGTTTCATTGGTGAACATCACTATGTTGATCATATCTACTATATGATTCACGCTCGACCTTTCGGTCTCCGTGTTCCGAGGCCATATCTGTATATGCTTGGCTCGTCATGTATAACCTGAGTATTCCGCGTGTGCAACTGTTTTGCACCCGTTGTATTTGAACGTAGAGCCTATCACACCCGATCATCACGTGGTGTCTCAGCACGAAGAACTTTCGCAACGGCGCATACTCAGGGAGAACACTTCTTGATAATTCAGTGAGAGATCATCTTATAATGCTACCGTCAATCCAAGCAAGATAAGATGCATAAAAGATAAACATCACATGCAATCAATATAAGTGATATGATATGGCCATCATCATCTTGTGCTTGTGATCTCCATCTCCGAAGCACCGTCATGATCACCATCGTCACCGGCGCGACACCTTGATCTCCATCGTAGCATCGTTGTCGTCTCGCCAATCTTATGCTTCCACGACTATCGCTACCGCTTAGTGATAAAGTAAAGCATTACAACGCGATTGCATTGCATACAATAAAGCGACAACCATATGGCTCCTGCCAGTTGCCGATAACTTGGTTACAAAACATGATCATCTCATACAATAAAATTTAGCATCATGTCTTGACCATATCACATCACAACATGCCCTGCTGAAAGATCGTGGATGTCGCCTAGAGGGGGGTGAATAGGCATTTTAAAATAATTACGGTTTAGGCTTGAACAAATGCGGAATAAACCTAGCGGTTAATTTGTCAAGCACAAAACCTAAAACAACTAGGCTCACCTATGTGCACCAACAACTTATGCTAAGCAAGATAAGCAACTATGTGATAGCAAGATATATGACAAGAAACAATTTGGCTATCACAAAGTAAAGTGCATAAGTAAAGGGGCTCGGGTAAGAGATAACCGAGGTACACGGAGACGATGATGTATCCCGAAGTTCACACCCTTGCGGATGCTAATCTCCATTTGGAGCGGTGTGGAGGCACAATGCTCCCCAAGAAGCCACTAGGGCCACCGTAATCTCCTCACGCTCTCGCACAATGCAAGATGCCGTGATTCCACTAAGGGACCCTTGAGGGCGGTCACCGAACCCGTACAAATGGCAACCCTTGGGGGCGGTCACCGAACCCGTACACTTTGGCAACCCTTGGGGGTGGTCACCGGTACCCGTCAAATTGCTCGGGGCGATCTCCACAACCTAATTGGAGACCCCGATGCTTACCCGGAGCTTCGCACCACAATGATTGAGCTCCGAACACCAACAACCGTCTAGGGCGCCCAAGCACCCAAGAGGAACAAGCTCAAGGGTACCAAGCACCCAAGAGTAATAAGCTTCTCAACTTGTAACTTCCATGTATCACGTGGAGAACTCAAACCGATGCACCAAATGCAATGGCAAGGGCACACGGAGTGCCCAAGTCCTTCTCTCTCAAATCCCACCGAAGCAACTAATGCTAGGGAGGAAAATAAGAGGAAGAACAAGAAAGAGAACACCAAGAACTCCAAGATCTAGATCCAAGGGGGTTCCCCTCACATAGAGGAGAAAGTGATTGGTGGAAATGTGGATCTAGATCTCCTCTCTCTTTTCCCTCAAAAACTAGCAAGAATCCATGGAGGGATTGAGAGTTTAGCAGGCTCGAAGAAGGTCAACAATGGGGGAAGAACACGAGCTCAAAGGATAAGGTTCACTGGGAAGAAGACCCCCTTTTATAGTGGGGGGAACAATCCAGCCGTTACCCCCCACTCAGCCCCGCAGAGAGCGGTACTACCGCGGAGGCAGGGCGGTACTACCGCTCATAAGCGGTACTACCGCTCCCCCTCAGCGGTACTGCCGCGCTAGAAGAGAAGGGGCTAGGGCTGGGACCCAGAGCGGTACTACCGCGGAGGCAGGGCGGTACTACCGCTCACAAGCGGCACTACCGCCACTACTACCGCGGCTAGTACCGCAAAACCCGACATGAGAAATGCGTCCTCGAGTCGAGGCGGTAGGAGCATGGAGCCGCAGCGGTACTGCGGCTGAGGCCATCAAGCGGTACTACCGCTCCGAGGAGCGGTACTACCGCTTACTGACGTACTATCGTAGTACTGCAGCTAGTGCCGTAAGGCCCAGACACGAGAAAGAGCACACTAGGGTCGAGGCGGTAGGAGCACGGAGCCGCAGTGGTACTACAACTGAGGCCATCAAGCGGTACTACCGCTCCGAGGAGCGGTACTGCCGCTTAGTGAGCCTCAGCGGTACTACCGCTGTGGCCTGCGGTACTACCGCTGGGTCCAGGACAAAAACCACACTCAAGAAAATCAGAACTGCCATAACTTCTGCATATGAGCTCCGAATTGAGCAAACTCAAGCTTGTTGAAAACAAAACAACGAGTAGCCAACAAATAGAGGAGTGAAACCTCCAACCGAGAAGAACCGGCAAAACCTCCAACATCATAGAAGATGCATGCGAACTCCATTTTTGATGAACTCAAGCTTGTCATCAAGATGACCAAAAGCTCTAAGACTCACAAGGAGAACCAAACAAGAACCAAGAAAGATGATGCAAGGATGCAATGGTTTGAGCTCTCTACGAACGATACGATCAAGCTACTCAACGAGAGCCCCCCTTGATAGTACGGCAATCGATCCTCTAACCCGGTCTCCCAACTACCATCATGAGACCGGTAAAATAGAAAACCTATCAAGGGCAAACCTTTGCCTTGCACATGGTCCACTTGAGCTAGATGATGACGATCTTGACTTCCTCAAGTTGGACCACCTTTCTTGATTGTGTTGGCACGATGAAGACTAGATGATTGCTCCCCCATAGACCACTATGGGTGAGCCACTCTTCGCTACATCTTCACAAGTCCATTGTCACCATAATGGCCGGCAAGCTTCAAGCACTTGATCTCTTCGCGATGATCCACTTGAACTTGCACACGGCAATCTTGATGACGATCACCACTTGATGTCATCCTCTCCATGGGTTGAGAGATATCTTCCTCTTGACACAAGCCCATGAACATGTACCTAACCCCACATAGAACTCTCACATAGACCATGGGTTAGTACACAAAGCACAATGGACAATGCTTACCAAACCATGGGATCACTTGATCCCTCTCGGTACATCTTCTATGCTTTGTGAGTTGATTAACTTGATTCACTCTTGACTTAGTCTTGATCAACCTTGAATCTTTCGAACTCTCTTCGTTTGGATGATGTCTTGAAGGTAAACATGAATGATCACACAATCTTCTTCTTCAAGACATGCTTGCAATAAGCTCAACTCTCAAATGACCAATCTTTGGATAATTCCTTGAATAGCACCTTGGTCGACACAAACTCTTCTTGAAACCAACACATGTACTCCAAGAAAAGCCTATGGACAAAACCTTCAAATATAACTCAAGGCAACCATTAGTCCATAGAGATTGTCATCAATTTCCAAAACCAAACATGGGGGCACCGCATGTTCTTTCACCTGCAAAAACAAGTTAGATGTCCTCTACTTTGTTGTTGCATGTTTTACGTGGCTGCTATGGGCTTAAGCAAGAACCAATCTTACCTACGCATCAAAACCACAACGATAGTTTGTCAAGTTGGTGCTGTTTTAACCTTCGCAAGGACCGGACGTAGCCACACTTGGTTCAACTAAAGTTGGAGAAACTGTCACCCGCAAGCCACCTATGTGCAAAGCACGTCGGGAGAACCGGTCTCGCGTAAGCGTACGCGTAATGTCAGTCCGGGCCGCTTCGTCCAACAATACCGCCGAACCAAAGTATGACATGCTGGTAAGCAGTATGACTTATATCGCCCACAACTCACTTGTGTTCTACTCGTGCATATAACATCAACATATAAAACCTAGGCTCGGATGCCACTGTTGGGTTTCATAGTAATTTCAAAAAATTTCCTACGCACACTCAAGATCATGGTGATGCATAGCAACGAGAGGGGGAGAGTGTGATCTACGTACCCTTGTAGATCGACAACGGAAGCGTTTGGTTGATGTAGTCGTACGTCCACGGCCCGACCGATCAAGCACCGAAACTACGGCACCTCCGAGTTCTAGCACACGTTCAGCTCGATGACGATCCCCGGACTCCGATCCAGCAAAGTGTCGGGGAAGAGTTCCATCAGCACGACGACGTGGTGACGATCTTGATGCACTACCGTCGCAGGGCTTCGCCTAAGCACCGCTACAATATTATCGAGGACTATGGTGGAAGGGGGCACCGCACACGGCTAAGAATATGATCACGTGGATCAACTTGTCTCTAGGGGGTGCCCTTGCCTCCGTATATAAAGGTTCAAGGGAGGGGGGCCGGCCGGCCAGGAGAGGCGCGCCAGGAGGAGTCCTACTCCCTCTGGGAGTAGGACTCCCCCCCTTTTTCTAGTTGGAATAGGATTCGTGAGGTGGGAAAAGAGAGAGAGAGAGAGAAGGAGGGGGGCGCCGGCCCCCTCTCTCCTTGTCCTATTCGGACTAGGGGTGGAGGGGCGCGCGGCCCAGCCCTGGCTGCCTCTTCTCTTCTTCCACTAAGGCCCACTAAGGCCCATATACCTCCCGGGGGGTTCCGGTAACCTCCCGGTACTCCGGTAAAATCCCGATTTCACCCGGAACACTTCCGTTATCCAAACATAGGCTTCCAATATATCAATCTTTATGTCTCGACCATTTCGAGACTCCTCGTCATGTCCGTGATCACATCCTGGACTCCGAACAACCTTCGGTACATCAAAATGCATAAACTCATAATATAACTGTCATCGTAACCTTAAGCGTGCGGACCCTACGGGTTCGAGAACAATGTAGACATGACCGAGACTCGTCTCCGGTCAATAACCAATAGCGGAACCTGGATGCTCATATTGGCTCCTACATATTCTACGAAGATCTTTTATCGGTCAGACCGCATAACAACATACGTTGTTCCCTTTGTCATCGGTATGTTACTTGCCCGAGATTCGATCGTCGGTATCCCATACCTAGTTCAATCTTGTTACCGGCAAGTCTCTTTACTCGTTCTGTAATACATCATCCCGCAACTAACTCATTAGTTGCAATGCTTGCAAGGCTTAAGTGATGTGCATTACCAAGAGGGCCCAGAGATACCTCTCCGACAATCGGAGTGACAAATCCTAATCTCGAAATACGCCAACCCAACATGTACCTTTGGAGACACCTATAGAGCTCCTTTATAATCACCCAGTTACGTTGTGACGTTTGGTAGCACACAAAGTGTTCCTCTGGCAAACGGGAGTTGCATAATCTCATAGTCATAGGAACATGTATAAGTCATGAAGAAAGCAATAGCAACATACTAAACGATCGGGTGCTAATGGAATGGAATGGGTCATGTCAATCAGATCATTCAACTAATGATGTGATCCTGTTAATCAAATGACAACTCTTTGTCCATGGTTAGGGAACATAACCATCTTTGATTAACAAGCTAGTCTAGTAGAGGCATACTAGTGACACTCTGTTTGTCTATGTATTCACACATGTATCATGTTTCCGGTTTAATACAATTCTAGCATGAATAATAAACTTTTATCATGATATATAAGGAAATAAATAATAACTTTATTATTGCCTCTAGGGCATATTTCCTTCAATCATTGCTACATACGGCCCACGACGAAGTTGTGCATTTATGTTGCCTAGACCAACACATCAGCAACGTTTTTCAAGATAAGGATTTTCATCTTGGTTGCCGATACCAACGACCGAAGCTAGCACATCAATAAGAAGACAATGGCGCGCGAGATAACGACGAGACCAACCACCGAAGTCAAGCATTGGCGAGGGGACAACACATTTAATAAGGTAGTGACACAAGTTTATCGTTGTTGAGACCAACCAATCAAAGCCATAAAATAAGTTTTCACTCCACAATCCAGACATGAATCAGTAATCGAATCACCATATGAAAGACAGATCTTTCGATAGTCACCTCGGCATGTACTCCATGTCAAACAGAAATGACACTAGCGGATGGGTGGGACATCCTCCTACAATAGAGCACTGCTCGAGCCGTCAGGGTGTCGTCCATGGCGCGTCCCTAATATGCCAATAGCCACGCCACACCCGTGTGAACTGGACTGTAGCATCTGTCATATCCCCGAGGCTGTTGCCCCAGCTTCCTACGTGTTAACGACCAGCATTTTGCTCAGGGCCATCGCCTCCATGTTTGCAGCATGAAACCCACTACAGTGCCGAGTTGAATCAAACGCGGTTGATCACATCAGAATCACGAAGTCACGCAGTAGGGGTTTGTCGTCGTTTCCATGGGAGTGATCGCGCTTCGAGGGCTATGAGGACGATGCCTCTATGTGAGACGAGGACTCTTGCTTCTGGCACATCTTCGTGGACATCCTGGTCGCTGTCGTCACAACTGCCAACGTCATTGCAGACGCAACCTTGTCTCACTGCAGCTCCTTCTCTTGTTACGCAGAAACACCTTCCTTTTATATTGATAATTTCGTACGTGAAGTATATAAGTACCCATCTGTTAACATTTGGAGAGAACGTGTTAAATATGGTGAGGAGCAGAACTTACAATCTCCATGATTGACATGCACAGTGGTCACCTTGTCTTCACTTGTGCAATCGCACTTCAAACTTCATGACAGCTTTTGACATGGTGTATCACCGATGGAATCAGTGGCGGAGACAGGGGGACCAGCAGGGGCCCTGCCCCCC